>NC_029788.2:131899752-131904071 GCF_000816755.2 Arachis ipaensis | reverse complement strand
ACGATTACTCCAAAAAATAATGTAAGAAATTAGCTATTGCCAAACACCTATTACTTTATCACTTATTCCAAGTTTAAAAAAAAAAACATTTAATATAATTATTAGAGGACTCTCCAAGTCAATCCACGAGAGCTAAGCAGCTTCTTCACAGCAAATAAAGAACGCATAAAGAAAGCAATGCTTATAATAAGTCATAACCATTAAATATTGTATGTTTTTAACTTTTTATACATAATGTAAGTGCAAATTCCAATTAAAATATTTAGAATTAGCAACTACAAAGAAACTTGCTCCGCGTTTATTTGGTTGTTACTTCGTTGATCACCTAATCTCCGTTTCTATATACATTGCTCTTTCTTTTGTTGACTCTTGTCATTATTATTCCAACTACGATTAAGCCTAGCATTATCGCAAATTACCATGGCAGCTTCATATTTCAAGTATGATGTTTTTCTGAGCTTCAGAGGCCACACAAGACGCGAATTCACAGACGCACTCTATCATGCTTTGGTCAACAAAAGAATCGAGACTTTCAGAGATAGCGAGAATCTCAGAATAGGTGAGGAACTGGAAGGTGCTCTTCTAGAAGCAATTGAAAGATCAAGGATGTCAATTCTTATACTGTGTGATGAGTATCCAACTTCCAAGTGGTGCCTTGATGAACTCGTCAAGATCATGGAGTGTTCCGGCAACGGAACAAAGCGACCGGTGTTACCGGTCTATTTCCGTGTGGCAAAATCAGATGTGCAGTTTCAGAAAAATAAGTATGAAACAGCCATGGCTGCTCATCAAGCAAAAGGAAGAAACAACCACAAGTTGGAAGCATGGAAGTCAGCGTTGTCTGAAGTAGGCAAGATTTATGGTCAACTTTGTGATCAGAAAACGTGAGTAGTTAATTAGTTATTTACTTTGTACACAAAGCTTTTTAAATGTTTATACATGCTTTTGAGTTCTGATTTTCAATTGTATATGATCATCAATGTTTGATATACTGTAATTACCTAAATTTATACGAATTTCTTTTAAAGTAACATAAAAATATTTATCAATAGACTAAAACTAAATGTTAGATCTTTATTTTTAAGAGTTTAGTTAAAAGTATTTCTTACAGAATTACTTATTTTGATGTTCAAGGTACTAAATTTTGGTTTAACCCAATTTTACTGAGTTTATGAGATCTGAGTTAATAATGAGTTTAGAAGGGAATAAAAAAGAAAACTTCTGTTTTTCAATGCATTAATAATCTATTTAATATTAAAACATTCTACTTCCATAAGTGCTTATTTAAGTTATCCGTTAGTGAGACAACATTTTTTTATTATGTTTTGATCTTTGTTAATTCCAATGTAAAATCAATTCAATTATTTTGCTTTCATTCTCTTATTTAATAGTAGTATATATATTTGTATAAAAAAAGAGAAATTAAAATAAAAAGAAAAGGAAAAGTCTAGGGGCCATCAGTTTGGTTGAATTTTGGCCAGCATGTAACCAACAGAGAAAGGTGAGTCATTGGATGAAATCTCACACTAATCACACACCATTAGATCATCATTGATGGCTATTTGATGGCTACCAATCACAAAAGTTGCTGGCCCCTAGCATTGCTCAAAAGAAAATGTGTTTGTATGTTTGTTGCAGAGCATGGGGAGAGGCTATTGACAACATTGTTGAAGAGGTCACAACAAGGCTTCCTCCTCCGCCTCTGTATATCGACCGTCCACTTGGATGTGATTCTGAACTTGAGGAGGCAAAATCAATTCTAGAGATTGGTTCTCATGCTACCTGTTTCATGCTGGGAATTCATGGAGATGGTGACGAAATAAGCAAATTTGTTGCAGAGCTGTATAACAAGATTAGGCCTCACTTTGTAACTGCAAGTTTTCTTTCCAATATCAGTGAGAAAACAAATGAAAGTGGTGGTGGCCTAGAACATCTACAAGAAACTCTTCTTTCTGAGATGGGAGAGGAGGTCAGGACTAAGATTGGAAGCACATTCAAAGGATCCTCTGAAATAAAACGAAGACTAGGCCAAAAAAGAGTTCTTCTGGTTTTGGATGATGTTGATAGTATACAACAACTGGATTCACTAGCTAGAAGAACTGATTGGTTTGGTCCTGGTAGTAGGATCATTATAACAACAAGATATGAAGATGTGCTAGATGATCATATTTTGAACAATGGTGTTGAGGTTAAGAAATATTGCATCACTGAAGGAAGTAGTTCTACTGTGAAGGAAGAAAATGTAGTGGGATTGGAGAAAGATTTTGAAATTGTGATTAATCAACTCAAGGAAGAAGATTCTCCTGGGAATGTTGTTTCCATTGTTGGCATGGGTGGGTTAGGCAAGACCACCCTTGCTCGAAAGATCTACAATAGCGATGAGGTGAAGATGTTATTCCCTTGCCGTGCATGGGCAACTGTGTCGAAGGATTACAGTGGAAAGGAAGTTTTTAAAAGCCTTCTCAAGTGTCTGAAGCCGTCTGCATCTAAATTTGAAGATTCAAGCAGTGAAGAGGAGCTAAAGCAGAAGGTGAAGAAATGTCTGAAAGGAAAAAAGTACTTGGTAGTCCTTGATGATGTTTGGGACAGTAAAGCATGGCGCACTATAAAGAATTGTTTCCCAGAAAACAACAATGGTGGCATGATACTAGTAACTACTCGTAATGATCAGGTGGCTTATGTTTCAGAGTCAAAGAAACCTCATCACAAGCTTTCCTTTATGGATAAAGAAAGAAGTTGGGAACTGTTTCACAAGGAGGTTTTCTGCAGAAGAAATTGTCCTCCTGAGCTAGAATCTATTGGCAGATCAATTGTTGAAACTTGCAAGGGTTTACCATTGGCTATCAAAACAACAGCTGGGCTTGTTGCAAAGAGGGAGAGGTCAGAGGATGCATGGGAAGAAATCATGAATTTACTCCCTTATTGGAGTGTTGCTGATGAGGATAGTAGTGAGGAGATGATGGAGCTTTTGAAGTTTAGCTATGATGATTTGCCCAACAAAATGAAGCCATGCTTTCTATATCTTGGGGTGTTTCCTGAAGATGAAGAGATTTGGGTGAGAGACTTAATTCGTCTATGGATAGCAGAAGGGTTCATAGAGCCAATCCAAACTGGAAGATCAAAATCACCACCACAACTTGAAGATATCGGTGAGCAATACTTGAAGGAGCTAGTGGATCGTAACTTGGTACAAGTGGCAAAGAGAAGGAGTGATGGCAAAGGCGTGAAAATATGTCAGATCCATGATCTCTTCCGGGAATTGTGCATATCAGAGAGCAACAAACCGGATAACAACATTAAAAGTGCTGGTAGACTGTCCTTTCCTGGGGATATAGGATCCTATTCATGTTTAGTAACATGTAATCAATCATGCACTTGTTCCTTGTTCGTTTATGATGGTACACGAGAGTGGCCACATTATATTCCAGAAGATTGCCGAGTTAATGTGATATATTTTGCATATGGGTACACATATCTAAATGAGTATTTGAAGGAGTTGGAAAGTCTCAAGTTCTTGAAAATGTTCCTCTGTGAATCATACGAGTTATGTAAGCTTCAGAGTTTAAAAACGTGTCATGTGATGATGATCATTGAGAAAGACCTAAGTATTGGGAGGTTAAAGCAACTGAGACATCTTCGTTGTGAAAATGGCTTGAATTTATCAGTAGATGAAGAAGTAGTAAAAGATAAAATGCAGAATCTCCAAACACTATGTTATGTGTCTGCCGATTCACAACTAGGGAGCTTACTCGACAATGGTTGCTTTCCCAACCTGAGAAAACTGGGTGTAAGTATAAATAAAGACCAAGGTTCAGCTGACGAAAACTTAAGGAGCCTGTACTGCCTAAACAACCTACGTAAGCTGGTACTTATATTTGGAGATGGTTGTGTTACATTAGATAGAATTGCATTTCCTTCAAATATTACCAAAATTTCCTTGTCAAGCTTTAAAGATTTGAAATCTAAAGATATGAATACCTTGGGACAAATTCCCAGCCTTCAGATTTTAAAACTGAGATTTGGAAGCTGTGAGGAAGAAACTCTTAATTGTGGTGCTGCTGGGAGCTTTCTGCGGCTTCAAGTGTTTATCATGGACGGTGTGAATATCACACGTCTGTCATCAGAAGAAGGTGCGATGCCTCGTCTTCGCCGTGCGGTCTTCTATAACTGCCATGACTTGAAGGAGGTTACTAAACAAATGCGTTCATTGGGTAGTAACTTGGAGTTTATAGAATATGATGTTAATCATCGTTTATCTCTTGGGGGTAGTAACTTGTAGTTTGCAGAGTATGATGATGATGTTTGATCTCTGAGGCATT
>NC_029788.2:131890673-131890975 GCF_000816755.2 Arachis ipaensis | reverse complement strand
ACAAATAAAAATTACAGTAAGATTATTTAAAAACAACATAAAAATGACACTTTTTTTTGTTAATAAGAAGTTAAAAGAAAAAAAAAGTGCGTGCCTAATAATAAGCAATTAAAATAAACAAAAAATTTTAAAAAATATAAAAAAATGAAATGTATAAATAAAGATAAAAGAAACAAAAATTTAATAAATTACAAAAATTATACCTAAACACGAGAGAGAGAGAGGGGGAGAGGGAGGGAGGGAGAGAGAGAGAGAAAAGAAAACGAATGAGTAAAAAATATTTGATCTGATATAAATAGATG
>NC_029788.2:131886590-131888411 GCF_000816755.2 Arachis ipaensis | reverse complement strand
GGGGTGATTCTCTTTCTTTTGCTTGAAATTATCATCCTATTTTATTTTTCGATCTGTTTTCTTGAATTTTGCTGCCTGTGTGTTGCTCCTTGGTCTCATATTTAAGCTCCTCTGTCTGTCTTTTCAGGAGGATGCTGAGATTTCAGAGGAGACGAATTACACAAATAATCGCACAAATTCAAACATAATTCCTCCTAAAGATGTTCAAACCCACAGTTCCAGTTCTGGCTTGTTTGGGAAGTTTACCGGCTATGCACCGTCGTTTCTGACCAGAACACGCAGTGCAACAGATTCAGTTGTACAGCAAATCCGCTCGAGTAGTTAACAAAAACAGGCCTGTTTTTGTTTTTTAAGTGACATCAATTATAAGTTGTGCCCAAGCCAGTCTTGAATAGAAATGACTGGGCAGTGAATTTTTGTAGAGCTGCTGTTCCATTCAGCTTCATGAGGATTAAACTTCAAAGACTATTAGTTTGTTCCATATTGAACTGTTAAATCCGAAAAGAGGTTTAAAAAAGAAGAAAGGGAAAAGTCTATTGAATTGTTTTGTTCACTTTAGTTTTGAATAAAGTACAAAATCTATAGAACTTTAGTTTAATTGTCGGGCCATTCTTATGCCCTTGTATATGGTATTCATGGTTCCTTAGCTACTATATTCAATAAGACCTCGATTTTAATTATGAAAGTGTTTGTCTATAGATAGTTAACAGTATGAGTACGATTTACGAATCAACCAAAGATTATCTAAGTCTGAACTAATAGTTTTTTATTCTCGAGAATTACCTTTTTCTATGGAAGCACTTTTTTGGTATGAAAAACTATTGGGGCACCCGAGTTTACTATCTTAACTAGATTAACAGGTGTAGAAATATAGATTACTGTGTTTTAATTCGTTCGATGAAGGGCAGGGGGCAAGTAATTGTTAAAATTAATGCTTAGTGGCACTACTCAAAATACACGCACCTGAACAAAGTTCTATAACATCAATTACATGTTTTAAAATACACATATAAAATAACGTAAATTGTAATTAAAAATTTAAAATATTTACAATTTAGACAGAGTCTACATTTGTAATGACTCTACTTCACCTAATCTACATTTCTATGTCCATTTTTCTCATAACTTTTGTAGAGTACTCTTGGTTATTGCAACTAAAAACTTGCAAAGATTGTTACCACGGGAGGTTCATCATCATCAGATAAAGGTGCAGCACTATCATCACATTTCAGGTATGATGTTTTTCTGAGCTTTAGAGGCTACACAAGACTCAAATTCACAGACACACTCTATCATGCTTTGATCAACAAAAGAATCGACACCTTCGAAGGTTCTCTTCTTGAAGCCATTGAAAGATCAATGATGTCAATTCTGATACTTTGTCATAAGTATCCAACTTCGCAATGGTGCCTTGATGAACTGATCAAGATCATGGAGTGTTCGGAAAACGGAAGAAAGCCACCGGTGTTACCAGTCTATTTCAATGTGGCAAAATCAGACGTGCAGTTTCAGCTTAATGAATACGGAAAAGCCATGGCTGCGCATGAAGAAAAAGGCAGATAAAATCACAAGTTGGAAGCATGGAGCTCAGCTTTGTCTGAAGTAGGCAAGATTTATGGTCAACGCTGGGATCACAATAAAATATAAGTATTTATTTTGTCTTAAAATAATATTATTTAGAAACGTAATTATCTTATTTTAACATTTGTTAAAAATTTATTTATGAGTATATACTCATTTTGGTCCTCAAAGAATTTCAAACCAGACATTTTAGTCCCCAACTAAAATTAATTACTCGATTGGTCCCTAACAATTAATTCC
>NC_029788.2:131875106-131883823 GCF_000816755.2 Arachis ipaensis | reverse complement strand
TGCCTCTGTATATCGACCGTCCACTTGGATGTGATTCTGAACTTGAGGAGGCAAAATCACTTCTAGAGATTGGTTCTCATGCTACCTGTTTCATGCTGGGAATTCATGGAGATGGTGATGAAATAAACAAATTTGTTGCGGAGCTCTATAACAAGATTAGGCCTCACTTTGTAACTGCAAGTTTTCTTTCCAATATCAGTGAGAAAACAAACGAAAGTGGTGGTGGCCTAGAACATCTACAAGAAACTCTTCTTTCTGAGATGGGAGAGGAGGTCAGGACTAAGATTGGAAGCACATTCAAAGGATCCTCTGAAATTAAACAAAGACTAGGCCAAAAAAGAGTTCTTCTGGTTTTGGATGATGTTGATAATATACAACAACTGGATTCACTAGCTAGAAGAATGGATTGGTTTGGTCCTGGTAGTAGGATCATTATAACAACAAGATATGAAGATGTGCTAGATGATCATATTTTGAACAATTGTGTTGAGGTTAAGAAATATTGCATCGCTGAAGGAAGTAGTTCTACTGTGAAGGAAGAAAATGTAGTGGGATTGGAGAAAGATTTTGAAATTGTGATTAATCAACTCAAGGAAGAAGATTCTCCTGGGAATGTTGTTTCCATTGTTGGCATGGGTGGGTTAGGCAAGACCACCCTTGCTCGAAAGATCTACAATAGCGATGAGGTGAAGATGTTATTCCCTTGCCGTGCATGGGCAACTGTTTCCAAGGATTACAGTGGAAAGGAAGTTTTTAAGAGCCTTTTCAAGTGTCTGAAGCCGTCTGCATCTAAATTTGAAGATTCAAGTAGTGAAGAGGAGCTAAAGCAGAAGGTGAAGAAATGTCTGGAAGGAAAAAAGTACTTGGTAGTCCTTGATGATGTTTGGGACAGTAAAGCATGGCGCACTATAAAGAATTGTTTCCCAGAAAACAACAATGGTGGCATGATACTAGTAACTACTCGTAATGATCAGGTGGCTTATGTTTCAGAGTCAAAGAAACCTCATCACAAGCTTTCCTTTATGGATAAAGAAAGAAGTTGGGAACTGTTTCACAAGGAGGTTTTCTGCAGAAGAAATTGTCCTCCTGAGCTAGAATCTATTGGCAGATCAATTGTTGAAACTTGCAAGGGTTTACCAAGATAACGTGTAATGAATCATGTAGGATCCTATGCCAGTATAGTAACATGTAATGAATCATGCACTTGTTCGTTGTTCATTTATCAAGATGTTGAACATGTGTGGCCAGATCATATTCCAGAAGATTGCCAAGTTAATGTGCTATATTTTCCAGAATCGTTCACAAAAATAAATAGAACAGTAACAGATGAGTATTTGAAGGGGTTGGTCAAAAGCCTCAGGTTCTTGAAAACGGGCTTTTCTGAATCAAATGACTTATGTAAATTTCAGAGTTTAGAAACATGTGATATGACCTATGTTATCAATGGCCTAAGTATTGGGGGCTTCAAGAAACTGAGACATCTTCGTAGTGAATTTGGCGTGAGTTTATCAGCAGATGAAGTTGGAGTAAATGATAAAATGCAGAATCTCCAAACCTTAGGTTATGTGTCTGCCGATTCACAACTAGGGAGCTTACTTGACAATGGTTGCTTTCCCAACTTGAGAAAACTGGGTTTAAAAATAGATTCAACAGAAGAAAACTTGAGGAGACTGCACTGCCTAAGCAATCTACGTAAGCTGGTACTTATGTTTGAAGAATGTCGGACTCCATTAGATAGAATTGCATTTCCTTCAAATCTGATCAAGATTACCTTGTCAGGTTTTAAGGATTTGAAATCCAAAGATATGAATACATTGGGACAAATTCCCAACCTTCAAATTTTGAAAGTGAGATATGGAAATTGTGAGGAAGAAACTCTTAATTGTGGTACTGCTGGGAGCTTTCTGCGGCTTCAAGTGTTTATCATGGACGGTGTGAATATCACACGTCTGTCATCAGAAGAAGGTGCGATGCCTCGTCTTCGCCGTGCGGTCTTCTATAACTGCCATGACTTGAAGGAGGTTACTAAACAAATGCGTTCCTTGGGTAGAAACTTGGAGTTTATAGACTATGATGATTATCGGACGGGTGATTACATTTAATGAGTTATTTATAAAAATTAATAAATTAACAAGTATAATTATTTGTGTTATATACGTGATAAGATTAAAATTATAATTTTAAATTGTTTTTTTTAAATTAAGTTGAATTATAATAATTTGATTAATAAAAAAATAATGTTATTTATTGTTTGTTTTTTTTAATTTAGTGTTAATTGGATTAACTCTAAAATAGTTATTAATCGATTTTAATAATTTACTTTTTTTTATAAATCAGACATATATACTGATGAATATGATCATAAATAATATAGTAATAGTTAAATTCACTAATAAATGTATTGGTTATTATCACACTATAAAATAAATTAAATATAAAGGCTATTAGCACTTATAAATCTATAAAATCGTATTGTCTTTGATTCACGTGCAAGGGTTTACTTATCAAATAAACTTAAAATATGAACAAAAAATATTTATAATAATTACATTATTAATCTGAAATATAAAATGAGAAAAAAAGTGATATATATATATATATATATATATCCAAAAAAAATAAACTTAAAAATCATAAAAAGAAAGAAATTTTATATTAAAAAATATAAAAATAATATATTCAAAAAGAATAGTCGTAATTTATAAATTGAGCCAACAATTTAAATTTTTCTAAAACTAATTTAATCAAATACCAATATTAGAAATAAATTACTTAAATAATATTTAATCTATTCTAGTCCTTAGACACGTATAGATTAGAGTCATTCTCGTAACGATAACGAACTGAAATAACGTCGTAAGTTCGAACAATTAGAATTCGTGCAAATTCAGACCATTCCTTTGTTCTTTGAAAACCTTCTGTATCCCTGATAGAGTTAAATCGAAATTTCTTTTATGAATAAAGAGTTACGGAGATGGCTTTGATGTGTTGGAGACTAAAATCCAGAAGTCACTATTTATATTTGAGTATGACACCTATTAAACCCGAAAGACCAAATAAAATGGTATATCTAGTTTTATTTTCATTTAATTCTAAATAAAAAATAACAGTGACTTATTTAATTCAGCATTTATGATAATAAATAATATGACCATTATATAAGTCATTTAATATAAAATAGCTTAATTTACGATTATAATTAATATATGTATTGCCTATAAATAGATTAGGAAATAAGAATTTCGTAACAAAATAATCATTCAATTTGAATTGTAATTAATTGATTGATAAAAATTATAATAAATTGTATGATATTTAAATAATTAACCAAATCAATTAGTTGATATAATTAATTTATTATAATAAAATGAATTTAATGAGTTAAAAGAATAAATCGAAAAATACCATCACGACAGTTTTATCATTAAGTGCAAAAATTTAATTTTTACATAATAAAATAGATATTTACAGATTATTATATTAAACACAGACTAAAAAAATACACTAAACAAAATAAAAGCATCAATGGTAAAATATAACCTAAAAAATTACTTAAATTAAAAAAGAACCTGTGATGAATTATAATAAATCTATATATGAGAAGTAAAAGTAAAATAAACAATTAAAATTAACTAAAAAGAGCAATTAAAAAAGTAAAAGAAGATAGAAAAGATAATGTGTGGCCGTGTGGGGTAGATAAAAAATGTATTGCAATAGAAGATTAATATAATTAATTAATACAAAGGATGAAAGAGAAAAATCAAAATACGATCTTATTAAAAAAATTTCAAAAAAATATTTTAAAAAAGAACCTATTAATCAACTTTTATAAAAATATTACAAAAAATTTAAATTATCTTTAAATAAAATAATAATACCCTTAAGAATTATTAATCAAAATAAATAAAAAAAGAATTAATATAAAACAAAATCATAGAAAAATATTAGCAAAATTAAGATAAAAAAACATAAATAAAAAACTATAAATATTTTATCTGAAGTACAAAATAGAGAGAGAAAATGGATATATAAAATAATAAGATAATAATTTGAATTAATTGAGTTCATTTATTTCATTGCTTTATATATTATTTATTAAATAATTTAATATTTTTCTCGATCATATTAAATAATAAATTAGTTATAATTAATTTTGTTTAATGAATCTAACAGAATTTAAAATAATTTGATATTTACTCTAATTAAATTAAATATTTGAAGTTATGATTAATGTAATTTAATGAATCAAATAAAATATTAAATGATGAAATATTTATCTTACTCAAATAAAATTACATAATTGATTAGTTATAATTAATACAATTGAATTAATCAAACTAATTAAATTGAAAAATAATTTAGTTAATTTGTGTCTTAAAGACACATTTTAAAAATATTTATTTTTCAACAACTTTTATAAAAGATTTTTTATAATATTTTTAACTTATAGTCTAAAGGCACAGTTATAATAATCTATTAAAAAGTACTTAATTAGTTAATATAAATAATTAATATAATTGATTTAGTTCAATAAATTAAAAGAAATAAATGTGAAAGGAAGAGATAAAGAGAAAGTAAACTTATAAAAATGTATATCCATTAAAAAGTAATAAAAAAGTTCCTTTTTTAGTTTTTTAGTAATTATTAATTTATTATAATTAATTTCATAACATTCATTACACATTATTCATCTTATAATTTAATACAATCAATTTATTGATATCAATTATCGATAACTAATTATAATTGATATAACTGATTTCGCTATACTTTCTAAATAAATAATTAAAAATGTACGTATCAATTTTTTGTTAAAGTAAAATAAAATAAAATATATAAATTGAGTAGATATAAATTAGTATAATTATGTATTATTTATTAAATATTAATTATAATATAATTATAATAAAGATATTTTTTATAAAATAATTTAGAATAGAGAATAGGAAAGTTCATTTTGGAGGAAAAATGGAATCACGAAGGATCGACACCTCACCTTCATTAGTTGGGGGAAAACCCAGTTTTAGTATATTAAGTAGAAGTAGATTATTGGGGTTATAAATTGATTGTAATGTTTATAACGGTAAAATATAATAAATATAGGGATATTGATTACAAATTTGGTTAGATACTATTAATTTCTAATTATTATCATTGGAAATTTTGCAGTCTAATTTGCATATATTTTTATTAGGGGTAAGTACTGTTTTGGTTCCTAAAGTTTAGAGTCAGAATCGAAATCGTTCCTCTTCTAATTTTGGATTTAAAATTGTTACGGTGGGTAACCGGAGATTAATGGGCCGGATGGCGTTGGTTGGCCCAAACGTATGAAGGAGGTGGCTTTCGAGTGGACCTGGTACTCGGTGTTCCTCCGTCTGACTTTTATGTGAGAGAGAGTGGGGGGTGGTACCTGCAAAGACACTCCGATGCCTAAGTTAGCAAGAGTGTGAGCAGGTTAGAGAGTCTTGGAACTTAGTGATACCTGAATAGTCAGTGTATTTATAGTGGTGAACCAATAATCACCGCTGAAGTAGTGCCACCTTTTTAGGCGGATAACCGTTCCCATATCTTAGGGAGGTTACGATATGGCTGACCTTTATTATTGGGCCAGGGTATGAACAGTGCCCCTACTCGAGCCCAATTTCTTTTTAAGAGTTGGGTTCGAGTATTCAACTCGAGGTCATAGCCGATTTGCAAGAGGACCGACATGATGGTTTAAGAACTGACGTGATTTTTCGTGACTTTTGGGTTCTGAAAGTTACGTCTAATCAAGTGTCGTGTCCGTTAGGGGTGTGCGTAGGGATTTAATGGCCTTGGTAACGGTGCATCTTCATTAATGATTGCCCCAATTTTACCATTATGCCCCTAACGTTCTTATAAATACTTTCCCTCTCTTTCGTTGTTTCGTTTCTGCGATCTTTCAAATTTCTCTTGCATTCGTTCGTGCTGCATTCTTGCGTTTCGAAGGTTTTTACTTCCCCCAGTCTTGATTTCAGACTTAAAGGTTAGCTTTTTTCCCCTTCTGTAACATGCTTTCTATTTGCGTGCCTTTATTTTGTAGGTAGACTGGTTTGTAGGCTTTAGTTCCGTACCCCCTCCCTTTAGAGACCGTGTGTTGATTTTCCTTTTCTTTTTGTAGGTTTCTTGTCACCCCTTGTAGATGTTCTTTCTCAGTGGATTGATGTCACGGTCCTAGGGGAGGAGCCTTCAGTCGATACCGAGTTTATCACCCACCTTCGTACTCACCATAGAACTTGTACTTCTGAAGAGGATGAGCCGAAGTATGAGTTGGTAGTCCCGGGTCCAGAAGACCGGGTTTGCTTCGGGAGGGCCGACGAGGCAGCCCCTCATTTCTTTTTTATGTATGAGAGTATGGTCACCCGTTTGGGCGTTTTTCTTCCATTTTCAGAGTTTGAAATGTCTGTGTTACGTCATTGTCGGGTTGCTCCCACCCAACTTCACCCCAACTCTTGGGGTTTTTTGAAAATTTACCAATTTATCAGCCAGGCCTTAGAGTTCCCGACTTCTCTGAGGATTTTCTTCTATCTCTTCCATATGACCAAGCCCTTCAGTGGGCTAAATAATAAGCAACAGTGGGTGTCCTTCCGAGCCATACAAGGTCGGAGGCTTTTTACCCTTTTTGATGAATCCTTTCACGATTTTAAAAGCTATTTTTTCAAAGTTCAAGCAGTAGAGGGTCACCACCCCTTTTTCTTAGATGAGAGTTCTTCTCCTCGCTTTCCTCTATACTGGTTAGAGGCCTCCCCCTGTGAGAAATATGGTCTGGACGACTTGGACGAAGTGGAGGCGGCCATCGTAGGGTTCCTCCGAGAAGTGTGGGGGAGGGCCCTATACTTGGATACTAAAAAATTTCTCCAGGGGTCGCCGGCCTTTGTCCAGTCACAACTAGGTAGCTTTTTGCGTTTCTCACTTATTTCCGACTTGCAATTTCTTCTACCGACTTGTCTGACTTTTAGCTACCAATTTGTTTTTGCAGAGATGGCAAAGAAAAACGCTCAAGAGTCTTACCAGAGGGTTCAGGAAGCCAAGGCAAAGTCTCGTGCCAGATCTGGTGGTGCTAAGGCGGTTGTCTCTCCTCCTCCTCCTCCTCGGAACGTTGGGACTCCCTCCTAACCTATTGTAATTTCTTCCTCTGCTTCCTCTCTGCCACCCCCTCCTGTCCGACCTGCTCCTGAGCCAGAGCCGAAGAAGCGCAAGACCTTAGAGTCTGGCGCTTCTGGTGAGGCGGACGCTCTTACGTTCGTCCGAAAGAACATTTATCCTCATGCTCGTATGAGTATGGATGATGTTTCTGTTCGGCACTACCTCACCACTGTGGTTGAGGAGAGTCTCAAGACGGCGGGGGTTTGTGGCAAACTCTTAGATATATTTGAGAAGACTCCTATCAGCTCTTTAGGGACGACCTCGAGGGTCGAGGAGCTGGAAGGCAGGCTTCGCATATATCAGGCGCATGAGAGGGAGTTGGAGGGGGAAGTTGCCAAGCTGAAGGAGGAGAGGGACAGCCTCCGGGAGAAGGAGAAGAACTTGCAAGCCCAATGCAACATGGAGGTGGATTTGAGGAAAGCAGCGCAAGCCAGCTACAACAGTTTATTTGCTGATCTTGTGTCTGTAAAGAATGACTTGCTGAATGCTCGGAAGGCCTATACCGAGTTGGAGGACTCTATTGTGGATGGTGTTGATGAGGCTTGGAGGATTTTTAAGGAGCAGGTCGGAGTTATTGCTCCTGACTTGGACCTTTCTCCTTTAGACCCTGATAAGATTGTTATTGATGGTGCCATCATGGATCCTCCTGTCCCCGTGGTGGAGTCTGAGTCTGATTTGAAGACTCGGGGGCAGAGGATCATAGAGTCCCCTCCTCGCTCTAAGGACGCTCCGAGTTCTTCTGCTGCTCCTCCGACTTTCTCTCCAACTCCTGGTCCTGGTGGTGGTGATCCTTCTAATCCTCTTGCAAAGAAGTGATTTTGTTGGCTATTGGGGGTCCGGCCTGTGGACCCCCCCCCCTTTTTAAACTCTTTATATTTATTTGTTGATGTTGAACAATTTTTGGCCTTTTAAGGCCGTAAACAAAACAATTTATGATACCCTTTTTTTAATGAGGGTTTAATTTAGTGTTTTAAATAAATGCCCTTTTTGGATAAGGGTTTTGAGTTACCTTATGCGCGCATGCTTTTCTGTTCGTGGTTCTTTTGACTCTTTGATCTTTTCTGGAAAAACCTTTTCTTTGGGGCTTGCCTGCTTTTCTGAATCTCTTTGATCCTCAAGGCAGCCTTACAACTTTTTCTTAGTCTTTTCCTATCTCTTTTTGTTATTCCTAGTACTCAATTTCGTTTTATTGAGTTTTTCGTGACTTAGGCTACTTTTGCGATTCATTTTAATTTTACTCGGTTTCGCATTCCGACTTATGAGTCGGACTGCTCCCGAGTTTATCATGATCGACTTCTATAGCCTCTTTACGCCGACTTGTACCTCGTCGTTTTATCCTGACGACCATCTAGGTCGGTTCATGGGATTTTCACGTTTTGTCGAGCTTAAATCGGCGCGTTTCGTAGAAAGAGAATAAAAAGGGAATTTAAAAGAGATATTTAAATTGAAAGAGATCTTTATTAATTGTGGAGGTACCTTATTGCTACTAAGGGCTTTTGATAATTTATTTTCCCTTAGCCCCTACTATGATGCCTCGTTAAAAACCCTTTTCA
>NC_029788.2:131842825-131847463 GCF_000816755.2 Arachis ipaensis | reverse complement strand
GATTTCGGGGAGCAAGTCGAGCTCCTCTTTGTGCCCTTGTATATTCCTGATCTCGTCGTGGAAAATCACTCTTGGGCTTTGCTCGTTGACCTCTATTGGGATCATGGCTTCTATGCCATAGACTAGTCGGAAGGGTGTTTCTCCAGTGGCGGATTGGGGGGTTGTTCTGTAAGCCCATAGTACTTGTTGGAGCTCTTCAGCCCAAGCTCCTTTCGCATCTTGTAATCTTTTCTTCAGCCCTGCCAGTATGACTTTGTTGGCTGCTTCGGCTTGCCCATTGGCCTGTGGGTGTTCCACTGAGGTGAACTGGTGTTTGATGTTCATACTGGCTACTAGGCTTCTAAAGGTGGAGTCGGTGAATTGGGTTCCGTTATCTGTGGTAATGGAATAAGGTATCCCATACCTTGTGATTATATTTTTGTAGAGGAACCTCCGACTTCTTTGTGCAGTGATGGTGGCCAGTGGTTCTGCTTCTATCCACTTTGTGAAATAATCTATTCCCACTATTAGGTATTTGACTTGTCCTGGCGCCTGGGGAAAAGGACCTAACAAATCCATTCCCCATTTTGCGAAGGGCCATGGGGAGGTGATACTGATGAGCTCCTCTGGGGGGGCCACGTGGAAATTTGCATGCATTTGACACGGTTGGCATTTTTTCACAAAGTTTGTGGCATCTTTCTGCAAGGTTGGCCAGTAGAATCCAGCCCGGATCACCTTTCTGGCTAATGACCTTGCTCCGAGATGGTTCCCGCAGATTCCACTATGTACCTCCTCTAATACATCAGTGGCTCTTGAGGTCGGTACACACTTTAACAATGGTGTTGATATCCCCCTTCTATAGAGAATATTTTTCACCAAGGTATAGTGTTGTGCTTCCCTTCGGATTTTCTTGGCCTCCTTTTCCTCCTTGGGGAGGATGTCGAATTTCAGGTATTCGACCAAGGGGTTCATCCATCCGAGGTTTAATCCGACCACTTCAAAGACTTCTTGTTTGTCTTCCATTTTTACCACTGAGGGTTCCTGGAGAGTTTCTTGGATCAGGCTTCTGTTATTTCCTCCTGGCTTGGTACTTGCTAACTTGGATAGGGCGTCTGCTCTGCTATTTAGGTCCCGAGTTATGTGTGTGACCTCGGTTTCTGCAAAACGCCCAAGGTGCTCCGGAGTTTTTTCCAAGTATCTCTTCATATTTGGGTCTTTTGCCTGATATTCTCCACTTATTTGGGAGGTCACCACTTGAGAGTCACTGTATACCATTACCTTTATTGCACCGACTTCTTCTGCCAGCTTCAATCCTGCAATCAAGGCTTCATATTCTGCCTGATTATTTGAAGCTGGGAATTCAAACTTGAGGGAGACCTCTATCTGGGTTCCCCTTTCATCTACTAATATTATGCCTGCGCCGCTTCCTGTTTTGTTGGAGGATCCATCTACGTAGAGTTCCCACGTAGTTGGTTTATCCTCTTGATCCCCTGCATATTCTGCAATGAAGTCGGCGAGGCACTGGGCTTTAATCGCCGGCCGAGTTTCGTACTTCAAGTCGAACTCGGAGAGCTCTATTGCCCATTGAACCATTCTTCCTGCAACGTCCGTCTTTTGGAGGATTTGCTTCATGGGTTGGTTCGTGCGGACTCTTATTGTGTGAGCTTGAAAATAAGGCCGTAGCCTTCGAGAGGCTATCACTAAGGAGTAAGCGAACTTCTCTAATTTGTGATACCTTAGCTCAGGGCCCTGTAGAACTTTACTGATGAAATAGATCGGATGTTGACCGTCCTCGTCTTCTCTTATCAAGGCCGCTGAGACAGCCTTGTCTGCCACGGATAGGTATAGGACGAGGTCTTTTCCGGCTACAGGTCGGGTCAAAATAGGAGGTTGGCTCAAAAACTTTTTGAACTCCTGGAACGCTTCCTCGCATTCGGGATTCCATTCAAATTGGTGTCCCTTTCTCAATAGGGAGAACAGTGGAAGGGATCTTAGTGCTGATCCTGCCAAAAATCTGGAGAGAGCTGCTAGTCGGCCATTCAGCTATTGGACCTCCCTCAAACAAGTCGGGCTTTTCATTTCTAGGATAGCTCTACACTTGTCGAGAGCTAGAGTCTACTAGGGCGTCAATGCTTGGTAGTGGATAAGGGTCCTTGGGACATGCCTTATTTAAGTCGGTATAGTCGACGCACATTCTCCATTTACCGTTTTGTTTTTTGACTAGCACTACATTGGCTAGCCATGTTGGATACTTGACTTCTCTGATGAAACCGGCTTCTAGGAGCGCTTGTACTTGCTCCTCTACTATTAGAGCTCGCTCTGGGCCGAGCTTGCATCTTCGTTGTTGCACAGGTCGAGATCCCGAGTAGACCGAAAGCTTGTGGGACATGAGCTCGGGATCTATCCCAGGCATGTCGGAGGCCTTCCAGGCGAAGAGATCGGAATTATCTCTTAGGAGCTTAGTCAACCCTTGTCTTAGGGTTTCCCCTAGGTTGGCTCCCATGTGAGTGTTTTTTCCTTCCTCTTCGCCGACCTGAATCTCCTCGGTTTTTCCCCTGGGCTGGGGTCGCAGCTCTTCTTTAATCCTTGCTCCCCCGAGCTCTATTGTGTGAACTTCTTTGCCTTTTCCTCTCAGGTTTAGGCTTTCATTGTAGCATTTCCTTGCCAGCTTCTGATCTCCCCTTACCGTTGCTATCCCCGCTGAGGTCGGGAATTTCATGCAGAGGTGGGGCGTCGATACCACCGCTCCGAGTCGATTAAGGGTAGCTCTGCCGATTAAAGCATTATAGGCCGACCCTACGTCGATGACTATGAAGTCTATACTCAGAGTCTTTGATTTCTCCCCCTTTCCAAAGGTGGTGTGGAGGGGCAAAAATCCTAGTGGCTTTATTGGCGTGTCGCCTAATCCGTACAAGGTGTCGGGGTAGGCTCTTAACTCTTTCTCATCTAACCCTAGTTTTCTATCACATTTTTAAGGTCGTAACAGTCGTTTGTGGAGTGCCCATATATTTTATTGTACTCACAGTAATCACCGCGGCTCCCTCCTCTTTTATTTTTAATGGGCCTGGGAGGAGGCAGCCTTTCGGTATTGCAAATTTCTCTGTATACATCCACTACAGG
This sequence comes from Arachis ipaensis, assembly GCF_000816755.2. Classification (NCBI taxonomy): domain Eukaryota; kingdom Viridiplantae; phylum Streptophyta; class Magnoliopsida; order Fabales; family Fabaceae; genus Arachis; species Arachis ipaensis. The sequence goes on along the minus strand of NC_029788.2, from coordinate 131,844,364 downwards.
AACTTTCAGTGGAGTATAAGAATGATATTTTCTTGGCCTATCGAGGCCGAGTTCTTCCTTCTTCTTAGCTTCCCTCTCCCTCTCTTTCGTTGAGGGAGGGTGACCAGGTCGCCAACTCGGTTCTCTTAGCCTAGCATTTTCTTCCATATTGATGTACTTTTCAGCTCTTTCCTGTACATCACTTAAAGAGGCGGGGTGTCTTTTTGATATGGACTGTGAGAAGGGACCTTCTCTAAGACCATTGACTAGCCCCATGATGACTGCTTCGGTGGGCAGGTCTTGAATCTCCAAACATGCTTTGTTGAACCTTTCCATATAGGCCCGTAAGGACTCCTCGACCTCCTGTTTTATTCCCAGGAGACTTGGTGCATGTTTTACTTTGTCTTTCTGGATGGAGAACCTCATCAAAAACTTTCTTGAGAGGTCTTCAAAACTGGTAATTGACCTCGGAGGGAGGCTGTCGAACCACTTCATCGCTGCCTTTGACAAGGTTGTCGGAAAAGCTTTGCATCGCGTAGCGTCAGAAGCGTCAGCCAGATACATCCGACTTTTAAAGTTGCCCAAATGATGCTTTGGATCAGTGGTTCCGTCGTAGAGGTCCATATCGGGGCTTCTAAAGTTTCTCGGAACTTTTGCCCTCATTATGTCCTCGCTAAAAGGATCTTTCTCCCCTAAGGGCGAATCTTCTCTACCGTCGTGGGAGTTCTGACCTTTGAGGGAGGATTCTAACTTTAAGAGTTTTCTTTCTAACTCTTTTCGTCGCTCCATCCCCTCTTTTAGGTTCTTTTCGGTTTCCTTTTGTCGTTACCGTTCCTGTTCTAGCTGCTCGAGGCGACTGTGGACTAATCCCATGAGCTCCATTGCGTGGGATGGTCCTTCTTTTTCTGATTCGCGCCCCTCCGAGGAATTTACCTTCGGGTTTTTGATTCCGGAGGTGCCTTCCCTGTGTTGATCATTGGCTTCCTGGTGAAGGGTCTGGTCTGCCTCATTGTTTCCAGTGTTCAGATTCTCGTGGTCAGAATCTGTCTCCACATAACCCTCTTCAGGGGATCTATCCGCCATCACTGGTTGATCTCTCGGGTCCCCGGCAACGGCGCCAATGTTACGGTGGGTAACCGGAGATTAATGGGCCGGATGGCGTTGGTTGGCCCAAACGTATGAAGGAGGTGGCTTTCGAGTGGACCTGGTACTCGGTGTTCCTCCGTCCGACTTGTATGTGAGAGAGAATGGGGGGTGGTACCTGCAAAGACACTCCGATGCCTAAGTTAGCAAGAGTGTGAGCAGGTTAGAGAGTCTTGGAACTTAGTGATACCTGAATGGTCAGTGTATTTATAGTGGTGAACCAATAACTACCGCTGAAGTAGTGCCACCTTTTTAGGCGGATAACCATTCCCATATCTTAGGGAGGTTACGATATGGCTCTATGAAGTGGTTAGAGAGTTTCTAGGGGCAGTTACTCATTCGAATGAGTGTTATCTGCCAGCTGACCCTCGTATCCGACTTCTCTGGAACAGGTCGTGTTCAGTACCGACTTCTGGG
>NC_029788.2:131842416-131842777 GCF_000816755.2 Arachis ipaensis | reverse complement strand
CGTGACCTCCTCGTCGTCGTCAGCTTCCGCTCCGCTGCTGGTCGCCGCCTCGCCGCTGCTGCTCGCCGCCTCTGCTTCTTGCTTCGATTTTTGTTTCTGCTTCGTCTTCTGCTTCTTCTGCTTCTTGATTTGTTAAATCATTGTTGGTTTTGAGTTGTTGGTTTTGATTTCTGAATTTCTTGATTTCTGAATTGTTTGCTGTTGATGGAAGAAGTTTGTTAATTGATTTCTGAATTATTGTTGCTGATTTGTTGCTGATTTGTGGAATATTATTGTTGCTTTATGTTTCTGATTTGTTGATTTTCTGTTTCTGCTTCTCTGTGTGGAGGTGGAGGTGGAGGTGGAGGTGGAGGTGGGGAAA
>NC_029788.2:131841527-131842139 GCF_000816755.2 Arachis ipaensis | reverse complement strand
ATAATACAAATTTAATTTAAATTTGAGAATTAATTATTTTAACACATCTAATATAAAATTCTCAAATTAAATATTAAGTTTCAAAAGTTGAGTAAAATATTATTATAGGGTCAAAATCAATAATTTAATGAAAACAAATAAATATTATTATCATGTACTACTCAAAAAAAATTCTAAATTGTAGTGGGGGCGCTTGCCCCCACACCAATATACTTGGAACCGTCCCTGAGTGAGGGGAAAGAGAAAGGGGGGAGGGGGACGGCGGCGGCGTTGGTGGTGGTGTTGGTGGTGGTGGAGTGGCAGTGGGTGTTGATGATGATGATGATGGCGATGATGATGTTGATAAGGGTGGTGGAGTGGCAGTTGGTGGTGGTGGTGGTGGAAGAGGTAATTATATTGGTAATGGTGAGGGTATTTTTGTCCAAAAAAATAAAAAGACGATTTTAATACGAAATAAAATGTTAAGGACGATTTTAAATCCAAAATTAGAAGAAGGACGAAATCGATTCTAGCGCTAAATTTTAGGGATCAAAATCGTATTTATCCCTTTTTATTACTTGTATATTTTATTTTTTGCTGAGTTGAAAATAATAATTAATTTGACAAAATTTG
>NC_029788.2:131833456-131841332 GCF_000816755.2 Arachis ipaensis | reverse complement strand
TCTATTTTTATATATTAAGTATATTAAGAATAGAAGAATAGATAAATAGATAAATTGAAATATTAGTTCTCCATCTTGGGGGCTAAAGTGCTTAATTACAATATAACATAATAATTTCATAATGATGATAATGATAATCATAAATATTCATAGTTATCATGTTGGTGTTGGAGTTGGAATTTTTAAATATTGTCGTATCATATTTATTTAACTGCTCGTTGATTTAGTCCTATAAACGCAAATAGTAATTTAACAAGAGTTTTACATATTACGTATATCGATTATACTAAAAACTAAGTAAATAATATTATCAAACAGTATATATTCCATGACGAGTTTTATATATGACTTGTATCTCAGATTATATATACGGTCGATGCTACAATAAAGATTTTATAATTATTTTTATGTGAATATATTTTTTTATTTTTAGATGATAAATTGTATGATTAGATTTTGATATTTATAAAAATATTATTTTTGTTTAAAGTGTGGCTAAATAAATAAACCATATTTTTAACCAAAATATTTTTATAGAAAGATATTTTTGCCATCTTCATTGTAATATCCACTATATATTATCATTAGATTGTTAAATTGTGAGATATATTATCTCCATTTTACTTGACAAAAAAATTACCTACTATTGTGAAAAAAAATAATAGATTTAGATGATGAAATCACTGATCTGTTCACCCAATAAAAAAAGAAAAAGTTTATCAAAAAAAAAATATTAAAAAGACAAAAAAAACAGTCAGAACTTATTTTATTTAGCATTTATTAATTGTCGCAACAATTAATAAATATTAAACAAGACAAATTATGATTATTTTTGACTGATTTTCTTTAGTTAGCAAACATTTTCGATAAAAAAAAATGGGCGCAAATATAAGTGTGGTACGCGGGAACTGTAAAGTGTGAGGGTTTTCATTTCCTTGGGTTCCTGAAAGGTTGAAAGTTGAAACTCTTCGGCGCGCTTTATTCACCTTTGATCATGATGATGTTGCTGTAATTCAGTGGCGAATTAAGATGCTGACTGGAAGAGAAAGCTTGGTTCGTTTGATCGGAAAACGGCGTCGCTTCCTTCCCAATCGCCATTCCATTCTCTCCCAAACCCTTCCTCCTAACCAGGCATACCATCCTATTACCTCACTTTTCCATTTCCTTTATCTTTCTAATATCAACTATTAATGCCCACCAACTGTTTGAACTTTGAACTCCCAAGACAAGTAGCATCTCACAATTTAACATGTCCTTAAATTCTGTTTGCCTTTGCATTTTCAACTTTATGGTGAATGATGATTCGATTATTTGGTCATGTAGATACAAATGTTTGTTCTTAACTTATTTTAATTTGCTTGTTCTCAGAGCTGCTTTGATATTTGTTCTGATAATAGCGGTTCTGGAATTCAGTTGGGGAAGGATGATGACTTGAAACGATTGAAGTCTTTTGGGGATAATGAGCATGAGAATGCACTGTCTTCAAGTAGTGTTGTAGATTGTCCCGTTTGTGGGTCTAAGATTCCTGGGAATAACAATGAGATCAATTCTCATTTGGGTATGTGGTTTTTGACTTTGGGTCTTTGATTTGGTTGCTTGATTGATTGAACTTTGAATATCCTCCAAGTATGAAGGTCTCATGTCGGTTTATGTTTCTCAGATGCTTGTCTGTTGCGAGGAACTAAGCGGAAACTAACGCAACGCACCCTCCTTCAGTTAAACTTCAGCCCTGTATTATCCAAAGTCAAAATTGTTCCTGATGAGTTGGTTGAGTCAGACAATCCGGGTATTGTACCACTGTCACCACCTGAAACAATTGCTCGGGAGGAAATTGAGGATAGTGGATCTGAAGAATTGACTGGAAAGGAAAGCCTGCTCATTGATAGCGAGATTGATTGTATGGTTAGCAGCTCATCCTTTTGCCCGAAGAATGAGATGGCTGAATTGCCAATGGATGATTGTAAACCTGACACATTTGAAGCTACACTTGATACTTTTATTGTTGGCCGGAGATATGCTGATCGTGAGGAGATATCTCCTGGTCTTACCATTGCTCTTTCAAGAGACCCTTATAATGTTAAGGATTCCAATGCCATAAAGGTTTGCAACTTATGTTCAATATATTTGATGGATATTGCTTTTATGCACAAATGGAGCACATGCCACAATCAAGTACTCCATCTTATGACATCACCCAGCATATCACGTAGGATCAGATTATCTGACTTAATAGTGTCGGTTCCGATTTTACGAAATTATCCACTATGTACAAGTTTAAGTAACTGGTTACTCCTTTTGGGCTCAGGTTGTGTCTTCGGATTCTGCAGGCTGTAAGTTATTAGGTTTTCTCCCCCGTGAGCTAGCACAATATATATCTCCTCTAGTTGACGAGTATGGCTTTCGTTTTCTGGTAAACAGTTTGAGCTCAAATTTGAAATATTAACAAATCTATCTGAACTTGAGGAGCCAATAGTAAATTTTGTTGAAATACTTGCTTCATGTTCTCATAATTGTACTCATTGGGATTTGTTCCAGGGAAGTGTCATTTCTGTTCCTGAGAATTCTCTTGAAAATGTCCCAATTCGCCTCCAGAGAACATCGGATGGTGAAAGAAACTATGGAGATGAGACATTTAATTGCTTATGGAGAAAAGCTCAATCTGTAAGCAGGAATCCACCTCAATCTGCAAAGTATCAGCTGAATTTTTGTCTTATGCTACAAGAGGTGTTAAGAAATAATACTCACCTTCTAACAGAAGATGAAAAAACCTATCTGGGTATTAATATTAATTGTTGAGACTTACCTTTTCTTTCAACCTTTTCATCAGATAGTTTAAACATGTCTCATCCATTGACAGAGTCATTCACTTTACTCTCAAATGACAGTCAGAGGATTTTTATTCGGCTATACACCAGAAAAGGTTATTTGACTATTTCTAATTTTATCAACTACTCATTCATTATTTGGATATTGATAATTTTAACTTCTCCTTTTTGTTATAAGTTGCTCTCTTCTGTAGCTGATTACTTGATTTTCTCTTTTTTTCCCCTATAATTTCTGTTAAATGGGGGATAGTGGTGCCAAAATATATGTAGGCTTTGTTAACCATGGTGAAAAGGTAGAACCTTCTTGGAGAAATGAACCCATATACAGAGTTTAGCTTTTTAATTGCTCATGTTGGAGCTTTGTTACAAAAGTCGTGCTGAAAACCAAAAGGGGCATAAACAGATTGAAACAGTTTTCTTCTGCAACATATCCTTGGTCAGGGATGTCCTGTAAAAATCATTATGAGTATTTTACTCTACCTAAGTTTCCAAAGGAGATGCATCTTATGCAGCTGTAACATTGTTTGATTTTATTGTCTATATGTGTAGATGCTCTTCTCGATGTAATTTTATGTACCCATGTTGTAATTTGCTTGCCTTGCTAATAATGTTGTTATTTTGTCTTTCGGAGTTCATATGTTATTAATATCTGGTTATAATGCAGGTCCTTGGTTTCGCATGTCTAGTATATCATATCCTGAAATAATGGATGTTCACAAGGCAGTCAAGGAACTCGATGGTAATTATATATAATTAATTAGTATGATATTTATTGTTTCTCTATCTATACTCCAAGCTCTTCTTACTACTACTTTCGTACCTGCATTTTTGGTACGATCCATTTTCAGAGAAGGGATATATGTGTTCTATGGAAGAAGCACATCAACTGTCTGAAAGTGATGTGAGTGATATCTTGAATATACTATCTGTCTCTGAGCTACGCGAAATTTGGCGTATGCTTGAAAAGGTTAGAAATAAATTGCTATTTTAAGATCCATGATATCCTGAATATACTGTCCATGTGCGTTCTTTTATAAATATGTGGAGCACTTTGGATGGATCCTCCTAAATATGGTTGTTTCCATAGGTGTGCTCCAAAATTGATGATTGGCTTCTGATGACTACATAGTCAAAGATACCATGTGGACAGATACGGGCCAAACATTTGAACATTCTGTTGTGTTTTCTCTATTTATATGTTAGTACAGTAGTATTAGCCAGGTGGTAATGCATCTCCCATATGTAATTTGCTGTCCCACAAATAATTAAGTTCTCTAATGGGCTATCTATGAATTAATTATATTCTATTGATGTCTTAGAGTTGTGGTCGTGGGATGAAGAAGCAAGATCTCGTGTCATCTCTGGTTTCTACATATGCAGATGGACTATGGTATTCAAACATATAGTATCCATACTTTGTGACTAAATTACTAATTGATTTAACACCTGGTTTTTGTTTGGATCAGTCCTGGCCTATCCATTATGATTATGAATAGAACTGGCTCCTGTGTTAGAATTTCTTCAAAAGCTGAATCTCTCATATGGCGTACTGAGGTGCATCTGTTGTTTCTATTACTTAATTGCGGAATAAAGTTCATTGGGTTTATGTCTGATGTAAATGGTATTGCTTCTGCAGAGACTTTTCTTCTTAAATGGAGAGCAGGATCTCTCGTCCTTTCTGTTGGTTGATATGGGAAAAGTGAAGTATCCAACTTACAACTGCATCTTATCGGAGTCAGTTTTTTCAAATCGCAGGGATCTGCTCTCATATGAAGAGGTACATGTCTGAGTTCAGATATGCTAATGGCCTTCTGTTTCTTCCACTATTTTGTATGACATTAGTTATGCAGGCCATTGAAGTGGCCCAGATTATGGATGAAGCTCTTGGTGCAAATAGAACTGACACAGTGTTGAGGTGTATAAAGATTGCTGAATCTCATATATCTGCTGCTTTACCCATCCAGTACTTGACCTCTGAATCTGTAATTACAATCCGCCATTTATTTACTGCATCATGGGTTTACTCCAAGGTCGTCATATTAGGGATATCCTTTCTTGAGCAAGAACGCAGGTATTTTATTTAGGTAATCTAATCTGGATTCCGGCAAAATGAATGTATAATGTTGCTGCACATAAAACCTATATGAATTTGTTGGGCTTTGGCTATAAGTCTTAAAAAACTTATGATTGGAATAATTACCCCTGCATTATCCTTCATCTTAAGATAATTTGATGTTTAGCAAATGTCTTCCATAGTTTTTTGATGGGCATAATTATGTTCAACAATCCAGCTACTAGAATTAATATTAAAACATTTGTGCTCATGGGGAGTCTTCTTGCTTCTGCAGTATGAATATTGAATACTATGTGGAGCGTGTAACTGTTATTAGTGGTTACATAGACATGACCATGTTGCAGTAGATGTTGATAGGAGTGGTGTCTGTTTCCCAGGTATAGGGATGCAATTGACCTACTAAAGTGGCTGCTAAATTGTTTCACTTGTGATGTAAGAAGAGGGTATTGGACATTGAGGTTATCAGTTGACCTGGAGCACCTTGGCTACACTGAGGAGAGCCTTCAAGTTGCTGAAAATGGGTTGCTGGATCCCTGGGTACGTGCTGGTTCAAGAATGGCATTGCAAAGGCGAGTTGTTCGCTTAGGAAAACCACCAAGGCGATGGAAAGTTCCTAGTTTTTCAAGGTCTGCTATGAGGAAGATCCCTGAGGTAATTGCTTTATTTTATTATTCCATGGTTCTGATTTCTGATTTACTTTTTGCTTGTTGCATATCAAGTCAAATTAATCATTAATGACCTTGTCACTCATTGTCATTGTGACTGCTATAATGGTTCAGGTTTATGTTCAAGGGAGACCCATAAATTCTGATTTGGGAGCAAAGAGCAGGTTCTACAATGAAGAGGGAGAGCAATGTGGAGTTGAAGAACTTGCTTTGTATTATTATGCCGGGGAAGGAGGTGGATGGCAAGGTGTCCACACAGAGAGTGGCATTTGGTTAACCATTTTTGGGCTTCTAATGTGGGATGTCATATTTGCTGATGTGCCAAATGTCTTCTATACTAGATTTCAGGTACATATTTTTTGATAATTTTAAGATGAATCAAACTTCTATTTTTTCCTAACATGATGCTGTATATATATTTCTACCGCTACGTTTTGCTTCACCATGTCTATTCCTTTTGTAATTGTCACCTCTGGTGATTAACCCTACTGATTTTTACTTAATAATTTGTGGTGTTGGGCACTTTGTATTGTCTATTTATTATAAAACCGCATATAGGTTTGCTTATTAAACCGATGAAATGTCTTTGAATTTACAGAATGCTCCTTTGGATTTGGGTACCGATAGCTTTTATTCAGTGAGAAAGAGTAGCATAGAATCCCATCTGCGGAAAATTCGCGATGGCATGGCTGAGGAATGTCTAATAAAGTCATGGGAAACCCATAATGGAACGGCTTGTAGAGGGGTTAATTGGGACCGCCATACCTTACACGAGCTACGTGCTGCTGTTACTTGCGTCGGGGGCCATTGTTTGGCTTCTCTTTGTGAACTTCTTACTCAAGACTATCGGAGCTGGTCTAGTGGAATGCCTGATTTGCTGCTATGGCGTTTCAATGGAGAATACAGCGGTGAAGCCAAGCTTGTTGAAGTGAAAGGCCCAAGGGATCGTCTCTCCGAACAGCAGAGAGCATGGCTACTATTGCTCATGGATTGTGGATTTGTCGTTGAGGTATGTAAAGTGAAACCTTTGTAGATCTACACATTATTACAGTTGCTTGAAATTTAAGTTAGAGGAGAAACACATTGTGGAAATCACCTCTATCCTCTAGCAAAGTTTTCATCACTCGTGAAGAGTTCATCCTCTAAAATGTTCATTGTCAAATTATGAGCATTACTAGTATGTGGTTAGTTAGTCTGCAAAATGAGGATACGTGGAGGTCATCCATGAAAATTCCACTCCATTTTTATCCCTGAACCAAACATCCTTGTAGATAAAATTGACTGCTATGGCCAAAAAAATTGAACTACTCTAGACAATAAAGTAACGAGATATCTACAAGATGAATGAGGACAGTGAAGCATTGGATCCCAGCTAAAAAAAACATATTGATCCTACATAATATTGTTCTGGGGTAGTTGTTTCAGATTTCTGTATTATATGCAAAAGATTGCTTATTGAGGGAAATCTTCATGCTCAAGTCTAATTTTCTGTGTGTGTCAATTGAGAGTTTGAGATTTGTCTTCCCCTTGTGTAATTGAAATTCATGTTATCCTGACATAAATCAAATTCAAAGCTAAAAGAAGCTGTGAAAAATTCATCCACAGTTAGTGTAATTGTTTCTGTAATTTAATTTAATTTGTAGCATAGATTCAGGTCATGTTTCTAAAGATATCCCCACTTGATTTATTTTAGTCCTCAATTCAATTCAATATGTAGTTCAACTACAAAGATCATTCGCCCTAAAAGTCTCATGTTCTAGATTGGCGGCGGCCGCATACCAGATTTATAAAATGTATGTATTTTAATATCTCGTGCTTGTTAACATTGCTGTGTAGAAGCTTCCAATTATTATTAAAGCCAAATCTAAAGTTCCAAGTCAAAATAAATGCAATTCAATAACAGATTGCTACTCTCACAAGCAACCGAAACATTCACGGTTCGTAATCAACTAAATATCTAGGTATGAGGTATCATTAGCGGAGCCATCCTTATCTAGAGAGCTCTCTTTTACTGTTTTACTTTTACATCACTTTTAGTCAAGTCCATACTAATCTTTCCAGAAGAAATCTCGGAACATAAGTAAATTACTTTTAAGGACCATTAATAAGGTTTAATTGTTAAAGAGATTATTTATATTTAAATTTTTAAGGATTTATTTAAAAATATTAAAAAAATAAAATGATAAAATGGTAAAAAAATAAAATCTTTTAGGTATGTCAAGAGGTATGTTTACAAAGTTTATTAGAAAGTGCAAGACGGACGTGGTGGTGTAAATCTCATAATAATAGATATAGATAGATATTAAAGAAAT
>NC_029788.2:131831882-131833248 GCF_000816755.2 Arachis ipaensis | reverse complement strand
GATAAATAATACTTTAATTACTTTTAAATTATAACTTTAATTATTTGTGTATCTCATGCAACTTCTACTCATATAGATGATTCCTTGCAGGAAAAAAAAAGGATTGATTATACAATTTTGAAGTCGAAGAAGGAACAAAAATCGAGAAAATTAATATAAAGATATTGTTGCTTATTTATAATATAAATTTGGTTCTTCTACTTAAATATTTTCCCAATAGATCCTTTTTAATAATTTAAATATAAATAATCTCATTTAATAATTAACTCTTGTTAGGTGTCCTTAAGAATAATTTTTCCTTTTTTCCCCTCCAAATTCTATTTACAGAAATCTAAATGGCAGACAACATCCCTTTTTAAATCATCATAGTTTAAGAATTTCTATTTCTATTTGTTCAAGTCAGCTTGATGCAAAATCTATTAAAAAACTAAATTAGTATCTAGAAAGATAAATTACTCCTCACATTTTTCTCGATTTCGATCTATTACAATTATATATATAATATTGTGTAATTTACCTAGACGATACTTCACCACTAACATGAATTATTATAAAAGCAAATAACAATGTTTCATGCTTCAAACTTGGCATGAAAAGACGAACACAAGATAGCAACGAGAAATAATAAAAAATGAAATCATGATAAGGAACGTATATAAGACCTTATAATATAATAATGTTACTACTAATATAAATTAGTGGGGGCCACAAATATTTGATGAGTGTAGAAAGAAAAAAGTAAGAGTAAGACATCACAAGACCCATTCAAGTGCCCCACAAGAGGGGTCATCATCTCTCTTTTCAACCACACATAACAATAACACTAACACATGCTTCCTCATTCCTTTCCCTTTTTTTCATTCATTCATTCATTCATTCTTTTCCATCGCAATTCGCAAAGCTATAATTCCCATTGCGTGCCTTATGGTATTATACCAAAATCTCCTGCTTTACCCCACATTCTCTCATCTTATCTTCTCATTTTATTTCATTTTTGCCACTTACTTGCTTACTTACTTACTAGGGCTAATTTTTTTGGTAACAGATGTAAAAGAGGTGATATACTCTAATATTATAATTTTTGGTGTTTTTTAAAACTGTAGAAAGTATATAAATCAAAGGGTCCGATTTCTGTACTTTAAAATTTTTATTTTTTTTTTAAAACAAATCGGACGGTCCGATTTATGTACCTCTCACAAATCGGACGGTCCGATTTATGTACTTCTAATAAATTGGATGGTCCGATTTCTGCTTCGTTAAACGATTCCACATTTAAAAATAACACCACAATAATCCATATTTTAAAAAAACACTACTACCACTCTAATATTAAAAATAAAAAGTTCTACTTACTAGTCCCTTCTTT
>NC_029788.2:131827559-131831704 GCF_000816755.2 Arachis ipaensis | reverse complement strand
ATCATCACTCTAGATATTTTTTCTATTGAATTATAAGTATAAATATCTTTTGGCAAATAATTTTAAAGTAAGTAGAATGTGAAATTACTATTTTTTTTTTATTATTTAGAACATAGTTTTCTATTAATGCTGTTGCCCAAAAACCAACCAGAGTGTGCAAGTGCTAAAGTAGGCCCAAGCTTTGAACTTGAAGGCACTCACACCACCATGTCCTACAATCACTTGTACCCATTTGATGCCATGGAAGAAGAAGAAGATTTCTTTGATGAAATGGATGAAAACAACCATGCTGATGGTGGTGTTGCCGACGATGATGCTCTTGATGAGTATGAGATGGTAACCCCTTTTCTTTTTCTGTTTCTCTTTCTTTGAACCCTCTCAGTTATTCATCGAGTTCATATAAAAACTTTTTTTTTTTAATTTGTTTATTTAAGAGAAAAAGGGGCTATTTGTTTTCATGCTCATAAGGTGTTTGATGATTGTTGCAGCTCACTAAGGTAACTGATACATCAGCTGCACAAGCAAGGAAGGGAAAAGACATTCAGGGTATTCAGTGGGATAGATTGAACATATCAAGAGATAGTTACAGAGTTACAAGGCTTGAACAGTATAAGAATTATGAGAATATTCCTGCTTCTGGGGATGCTGTAAATGAGGTTTCTTTTTTTTTAATATTTTTTTGTTTTATCAAACCCTTTTCCTTTGGGATTATGGGGGGCAGGGAAAGATGCAGAAGTAAATTTTGTTTCTTTGTCTCTCAGGATTGCAAAAGGTCTGTGAAGGGTGGAAAATACTATGATTTTTTCTATAATACAAGAATGGTTAAACCTACCATCCTTCATTTTCAGGTTTGTTTGATTTTTCACATGGTGCTCGGACCTTGTTGCTACTTGATTTTATTCCTATTATGTTTGTTGTATTGTTGATAAGTATTGTAGTGTTGCTTGAGGAGAGTACATGGCTGAAAAGTTAAAAAATGAATGTAATTCTTGATGAAAGCCACTAATTAATCAGTTGTGAAAGATATAAGCTGCTATAGATTCAATATATACATAATATTTGGTGGTTCTGCAGTACTTGTTTGGCAGTCTTGTCTTGTACAGCTGCATTTCTTCATATGATTTTATTTCACTTGTTGGTATTTCATTATTGAGGAAAGAAAACCGATGATCTTCAAATCTATTACTGTTTTATCTAGCCCTTTGAATGCTGTACCGGTATGTTTAGAAATTGGATTAAAGTTGTTTTTGTTGCTATATACATAAAGATTCAAACATTTATCAATTTGCATTTAACACTCTATTGTTGCTTCTTTTTTTAGTATATGGTTTTATTGATGTAGGTTTGGGCAGTTTATTAATTACTTTTCAAGCCTAATGGGTGATGATGTGTTTCATTTTTTGTCGGATTCAGTTGAGAAACTTAGTATGGGCTACTTCAAAACACGATGTCTACCTTATCTCCAATTACTCGGTCATGCATTGGTCATCATTAAGCGGCAATTTGTCGGAGATAATAAATTTTGCTGGACACGTAGCCCCAAGTGAGGTAATGAAATCTCTTACACAACTTTGTTTAATATTCATGATTTTAGCTTTAGTTTCATATACATTAATAGTTTTGTCCTTTACACTATGCATCCTTTGGTTTTGTAGAAACATGCAGGAAGTCTGTTGGAAGGATTCTCACAGACCCAGATTAGTACTCTGGCTGTCAAGGATAATTTTCTTGTCGCCGGAGGCTTCCAAGGAGAACTTACTTGTAAGGTAAGTCGACATACTTTGGGACTTTATTATATGCATATCGTTTTGGCCTCTTGATACTTCATTAAAGATGAGGTCACTCTATCTATTCATTGAGGATTACTCCTTTACTATTCTTTTAACTGGTCATATATTCAATGCCAAGCTGTATGAATTATTATCAGTATATGGGTTACATATATTCATTTTTCTGTGCTTTTGGTTATAGTTTTCCCTGTTTCTCTTGATAGTGGTGTCATCTTGTTCTTGGCTGCCAATTGTATTGGTTGTACATACTGTTTTTCCAGTTTTGCTCTGAAGAAATTGTTGATCAGAGTTTATAATGCTTATATTGAATGCAGTTTTTGGACAAGAAGGGAGTAAGCTTTTGTACGAGAGTCACCCACGATGATAATGCTATAACAAATGCAATTGACATATATGACAGCTTGAGGTATTATATGCCATATTTTGAGTATCATACTGAACTGTCCATTCACCCTGGAGCATTGTTTGACATGAGAACTTTTGCAGCGGTGCAACTCACTTTTTAGCTTCCAATAATGATTGTGGCGTGAGAGAGTATGACGTAGAAAGCTTCCAGCTTTTGAATCACACTCAGTTCCCTTGGGCAGTTAATGTGAGCACTCTTTGAGTATTCTAACTGATGCAACTTATTTTTTTCCTTGTCATCTCTTCTTTTTAATTACTTCTCAGCTCACTCTCTAGTTATACTTCCATCGATGTTCATCAGATTATCTTATGAGTTTTCTTGCTTCACCATGAACTTCAACTGTTTGAGTTAGTTTTAATCGCAATTTCATATGAACTTGATTCCTAACTATCTGCTTTTGATGCAGCACACCTCAATCAGTCCAGACCGTAAGCTAATGATTGTTGTTGGAGATCATCTAGATGGATTGCTAGTGGATCATCACAATGGGAAGGTACATAGTTCATATCATTATGTATTTATTTATTGAACTTTTCAATTGATTTTGTCCTGGTTGATGGTATTTTGATTTTCCTTGCAATGGATCAAATCCTTCAATTTGCTATGAAGTTACAATTGCTATGTAGTATAGAGAGATATAGTGAAAGTGAATACTACGTCGTCACTTCATATTGTGCCAAGAGTTAAGGAAGCAGCTTCAACTGACATCTTTGTGAATTGTTTGATTATTATTTTAGACCGTCTCATCTCTCGTTGGTCATCGAGACTACTCTTTTGCTTCTGCATGGCATCCTGATGGACGTGTCTTTGCAACGGGGAATCAGGATAAGACTTGCAGAGTATGGGATGTAAGAAACTTATCATCTCCAGTTGCCGTTCTAGTCGGTAATCTTGGAGCAACCCGGTCTATTCGATTTTCGGCTGATGGTCAATTCATGGTGGTCGCTGAGCCTGCAGATTTTGTGCATGTTTATAGTACGAAGGCAGATTACAGTGAAAGGCAAGAGATCGATTTCTTCGGAGAAATTTCTGGTGTTACTCTTAGTCCTGATGATGAGTGTATGTATATTGGAATCTGGGATAGGACTTATGCAAGCTTGCTACAGTATAATAGGAGGCATTCCTATACACATCTTGACTCCTACTTTTGATTTCCTTCCAACATCTGGATAATGTTAATTTATAGAGCATTATCAAATCCTAGATCCTTTTCCATTTCTTTTTTCTTTCCTTTTTTTCTTGCTAGTGTATTTTATATTTTTATGTAGGTCTGTTTGATTAATGAAGAACCACAGTATCATAAGATGTTTCTGGTCAACAGTACATTTTTGTATAGTGCATACTTACTACTCATAGTTCATCAAAGAAATCAACCACTGTTTTCTCTGTCTTTCTGATATTTTGGTGTGAGCTCACTTGCTACCTATCTGAACTTTTTGATTATCTTCATATGTAACCTTTGTTAGCTATACCAAATTCTGTGGCATAGATAATTGTGCTGGCTTATCAGCAATAGTGATAATATGAGGAGTTTGCTGTCAGTGTTCAAATCTAAACCAAATTAAATTGTTCATTCAATCTAATTTAAACTAAAAATCGATTAAAGTTGCACTAATTTAAATTTATTCAGATTATATTTTTAACAAATCGCATGAATTGGATCGAATTTTAAATATATTTTTTAAAACTGATCCAATCTAACCTGCAAGATGAATATAATACTAATATTTGTTGAGTTAAGAATATAACTAACATATAGCATCCCTATTTCATCATTTAATGAATAAATGAACATTTTTTCTTCATTCTCATTTTTATTTGAACAGGTGCGAGAATTCGTCTTGTATATATGTGTCTTCATTCTAACACCAGGAAAATAATAAAAAGATGAATGAAGATTTTTTTATAAATAGTAAGATATTGATTTCAAAAAAATATATGTTGTTTTA
>NC_029788.2:131826763-131827442 GCF_000816755.2 Arachis ipaensis | reverse complement strand
TAGTTATTTTTTAATACATATAACATGAATTTAAACGAGAGAACAATTAAATGAATATAACAAAAGAGTGTATATATATAGTACTAACAAGAGTATATACATAGGATTTGATTACTCCTCCCAATCTCTTCTCTTACTCGTATATCAACTTTTCTAATTACAATGTTAATACTACATAACAGAGAAGAAGGAGTTTATGCAAGCTTTTGTAGGAGGAGCCAACAGCACTAGGAAGAGGAGGTGGAGGTGGGGGTTTTACTCCTCCTCTTCCTCTTCTTCTTCTTCCTGTGGATAGATCACTTATTCCAACATAATAAGGTGCTCCACTTGGATTCTTGCCAAAAGCAGCTCTTGCTCCTCTACTATATCCTCCCTCATCACCTGCATACAGTAGTCATACATTGAGCTTCTTGTCATTCATTTATATTGATGTCAGCAGTGTTATCAAAATCGGACCGGACTGGCCGGTTCAACCAGAAAACCGGTGAACCGGACCCTCTACCGATCCGCTCCGATATTTGGATCGCATAAGATTGAAAACCGGTGCGAACTGGTTAGGGGTTAAATTTTAACAAAATGTTAAAACTAGGGTTCGAACCCCTCCCCTCTTGGAAAGGTAACATTATTTTAATGCAAATTTTAATATATATATATATTTTCTATCAAATAATTTTCTTCT
>NC_029788.2:131817150-131826758 GCF_000816755.2 Arachis ipaensis | reverse complement strand
TCTTAAAATATTAGTAAAAATATGTATTTTAAATTATAATTTTAAATTTTTGACTATTTTTATTTTTTATTTGCATAGTACCGAGTCAACCGGTTCAACCAGTGACCCACCGGTTGAACTAGTAATCCAGTGACCCAGTAATTTGACCGATTCGATTATCGGTTCGGTTCTGACAACTATGGATGTCAGCATGAAAACAATGACACAATTTCACAATTAATAATTCGTAAAAAAGATGAAACTCTTGAGAGATCTTATTGTTACCTTCGGTACCATTTAAGTTCATGGATATTGGCATCAGTGTCATGCCATGGCAGTTTGGTTCTTTTCCAGTTGTACAAACAAGGGGATTTCCAATAATGCTGAAAAAACATTAACAGGAAAAATAAGAACATTCTCTTATGTTAGTACTGAATTTTTGGTTTCTTGAAGCCTATTAGAAACAAATGCACCATATAATCAAGAAAAAGAGATTTATTACTTGAAGGATTTAGCTAAAATTCTTGGTATAGGGCCACTGATGTTGTTGTAGGACAAGTCACTGAAATTGATAATCACAAAAACAAGATAACCATGATTAGAATAAGAGAAAACTTTAAAAATAGAATTATTAATACACAAAAAGAAACCAAAGAAAGAGTTCAATGAATATTACAGAAAAGTAAGCTGTGTCATATTAGCCAATGATTCTGGCAATTCACCATGAAGACTGTTATTATTGAGCCTCCTGAAAACAGTTTAAGCAAATTAAACTCTTGAGCAGTTAGACATTAAAATCAAGGACTATAAGCTTCCAAAAATCATAGCTCATATGATATAATATGAGCTTACATGTATTGCAAACTTCTCAAGTGACCAAGTGAGGGGGGAATTTCACCACTGAGGAAGTTATTAGAGAGATCAAGAGTTTGAAGCTTAGGTAGTTTTCCCAACTCTGAAGGGATTGGTCCAGTTATGTTGTTATTCTGAAGCATCCTGAAAAAGAAAACACAAAAGCAGTTAAAAAACCAGAACACTCATCTAAATTTGTAAGCTTCAATCATCAAATTAATGATACTGTAGTGTTTTTCTGATTGTGATTAATTACTTACACAATCCGAAGGCTGGTTAAGTTTCCTATGGTTGGAGAAAGAGTACCAGATAAAAATTGACTTGGAGTACCCCTACACAAGG
The DNA here is from genome assembly GCF_000816755.2 of Arachis ipaensis. Taxonomy (NCBI): domain Eukaryota; kingdom Viridiplantae; phylum Streptophyta; class Magnoliopsida; order Fabales; family Fabaceae; genus Arachis; species Arachis ipaensis. Next base: position 131,825,585 of record NC_029788.2, on the reverse strand, counting down.
CAAAACCAAACTTCATTTTCAGCAAACATTTTAATCAATTTGAACCAAAGAAACTAGTACTTCAACACTTGTTTTGGTTTTTCTACTTCAAATAGAAGATTATGAAGAAAAAACTTACAATCCAATCACCAAGTTCTCTGCAGAACAAGTAATCATAGTCCAGCTACAAGGATCAACAGCATCAGAATCCCAATTATCCAAAACACCATGAGGATCCACCAGTGAGTTCTTTAACCCCATTAAAGCTTGAACTGCATTAAAGAGATATAGATATATAGAGAAATAAGACACCACCCCATTTCATAATTCTGCATACTGAGCTCATATATGAAGGAAAGTTTCAAGTTTTACCTTCAAAGTTTACTCCTTTGGGAGAAAGCAAAGCAGTTGCAGTGCTAAAAAACAAGAAAAATGCAACAGAACATGGAAGAAGAAGAAGAACTCCTCCTCCTCTTCCTCTTCCACTTGCTCTTCCTCTTGGAGTCCCCATTGAAATTGGAGCTTCCATGGATCAGTTACAATAGACAAGTACTTGAAGAATTAACAGTGACGTTAACTGATAAAGTTGTTTTGAAACTTTCAACGGTTCACTTCTCTCAGATATGAGTGTGGTTGTTTCTTCTTTCTTCACACTGTGTGATGATGATGTTCAAAATAAGAAAAGAAACTAAATATCAATGCTTTCCATGCCAGAATAATGAATCTCATTCACCAAAAATCTTGTGTCATCAGAACCAAAGAGAAAAAGAAAAAGTATAAAATGGAAACTTAATCTAGCATGCTTGTCACTATTTTTAGGAGATGGGTATGGAGGAAGAAACTTTATTCCCATCAAACAACATAAGAAAATAAGACAATGAAAGAAAGAGACTCGTGCCTCTTTCATGCATGGTTCCTTAGGCCACATTTTGATTCCAATATACCAAAAATTGAAGTGAAAGGAATGAAGCCTAACTATACCCAATACCAGAAAGTCAGAAACCCTCTATATAATCTTCCTTAATTCATTGATCACATTAAATTCATACATTTTCCCTCAAAAACTAATAAGAAATTAGAGGCCTAGCTAACCAAGTGCATCTTGACAAATTTTAATTCTATGTATTGTGAGATAATTCATAAACTTATATCTAATTAGATGCTACTATCTCTAAGTTCATATAAATATTTAAAATAAAAACTTTATCTATATGACAATACCTGATTATTATAATGTAAAAGGAATTTAAATTCACATGTATAGTATGGAAATTAAACTTTTGATGATTGATGATGAAGATGATTAATAAATCAATATCAAGAGCTTAATGAAGTATGAGAAGTCTTATTAATTAGTCCTTCCCCACCCATTCTATATGTTTATATCTTGGTGTTTATTTGTTATTTAGTATATATAGCACAAAATGTTAATTGGGTAATATTATATATATAGGGCTATTATTATATTCATATCGTACTTTTAAAATAACAGTTTTAATTAATGCATTCCAATATAAAATTACATAAATATATTATAAATAGAAAAATAACAACAAGTATATGAGATCTGATATTTTGTTATTGAATTTTACTTGGTTATTTTTTCTTCAATGCCCTGTTTTCTTAGCTTAAAGGACAAATTCCAGTGAAGATTGTAGTTTGTTTGTTGACTATGGAATGAAAATGTCTTAGAATTCATGTTATTATTAATATGAGGGTATCAAACTATAGTGAATTAAAGTAGATTGAGGGAGGAATCATGAAATGTATTTGCTTATTTAGCCTTGTTTGATTCCTAAGCATTGAAATTTCTGGCTTCAGAATTATTAAAACATATTGGAGTCTATAAATAAAACCTTTTCTCTTAGTGGTTTGTATCCTGAGATTTTGTCATGGTAATTTAATACTTCACCTACTAGTATGCAGAATTAGTCTTAAAAATTCAATGTCACTTTTGTTTGGTTATATTATTTCATAAATTACTAGCCATCTAGCTACCTCCTTTTGGAATAATTTTTGCAGTGTGAATATTTGGCTATTTGGTTTCTTCCCAAATATAGAAAAAAACAAAAATTATTAATGAATGGTAGGCCATGGAGTCCACGTTCAGTTGTCTGACATTGCAGTTGCATGTGGTCTTGTAACATTTTTTTTTTTACTTCTATATTTGCATGAATTTTATTTTGTTTTATTAAGTGAAGAATTATACTTATCTTTTTAATTTATTACACATATGCTAATTTCTGTAGGAAGAGATGATATTATGAATTGTGATACTAATTATTATGAACCTGAAAAGCTTGCACTTCTTACTGACCAGTAAGTAGCTCTTGGTAATTAGAGAGAGAGTAAATTAGAATATTCTGATTTTGCTGTACTCTATGTGCAATTTGGTCTTCAATTTATGAGTAGAGGAAATTGGTTATGTGGCTGTGGAAATTAAATATGTATTTCTTTCTATTTTAATTTCTTTTCTTTTAAACAAATATATAAACTACTATCAAACAAAAGAATCGTATCTTACAAAGTTACAATAGAACTAACAAAGACCAAAACATAATAAAAAGAAATATCCAGATGAACATAATGTATAGGTCTATACTGCTACTTTATATATCAAATGGGTGATAATATAAAATTGACTATCAGAGTAATGTATAGGTCTATACTCACGTATTGTGATCACAGCGTTGACCATAAATCTTGCCTACTTCAGACAAAGCTGACCTCCATGCTTCTAACTTGTGATTGTATCTGCCTTTTTCTTCATGAGCAGCCATGGCTTTTGCATATTCATTGAGCTGGTACTGCACATCTGATTTTGCCACATTGAAATAGATTGGTAACACCAGTCGCTTTCTTCCATTTTCCGAACACTCCATGATCTTGACCAGTTCATCAAGGCACCACCGCGAAGTTGGATACTTATCACAAAGTATCAGAATTGACATCCTTGATCTTTCAATGGCTTCAAGAAGAGAACCTTCGAGCTCCTCCCCTATTCGTAGCTCCTCGCTATCTCTGAAGGTGTCGATTCTTTTGTTGATCAAAGCATGATAGAGTGTGTCTGTGAATCTGAGTCTTGTGTAGCCTCTAAAGCTCAGAAAAACATCATACCTGAAATGTGATGATACTGCTGCACCTTTATCTGACGATGATGAACCTCCCATGCTAACAATCTTTGCAAGTTTTTAGTTGCAATAACCAAGAGTACTCTACAAATGATATGAGAAACTTGATTAATTAATCTTATATTCTTTCAGCTCCAACAAACATATTTCATGCAAAAACTACTGATATTTTAATCCTTACTTCTAACAAGTTGATATTAAAATTAATATTAGTGTGAGATGAACGTGGACATAATTGTTTATGACAAGTTGGTTTTCTAGTACAAACTCTATTCAGTTAGTCTTAACATACAATAAATAATCAACTTCTTGCCATCTCTTCTTTTTAACTACTTCTCATCCCTTCAATTTGCTACAATTGGAAAGAGTTTGAAGTTAGAATTGGTATATAGTATAGACAGATATAGTGAAAGTGAATACTATATTGTTTACTTCATATCATGCCTAGAGTAAGGAATGTTAGAAACTTATCATCTCCAATTGCTGTTCTTGTTGGTAATTTTGTGCATGTTTATAGTACAAAGGCAGATTACATGTCACTCACACTCTCAACAGAGCATGTTCAATGTGACAGAGAAGTATAATACAAATGTGCTCAAGGAATTAAAATAACAAAATACAGAGGAAAAAAAGGAGAAGAAAGAAAAACCGTGTAATATTACAGGTTCACACAATCACACTACATTACAGGACCACAAGTTAGAATGATTCATCTTAGCAACCATATAGAAAAGAACTAACTTGCATCAAAAGGTAATTAAATAGCACCAAGACATTGACAGTCAATGCCTCAGAGATCAAACATCATCATCATACTCTGCAAACTACAAGTTACTACCCCCAAGAGATAAACGATGATTAACATCATATTCTATAAACTCCAAGTTACTACCCAATGAACGCATTTGTTTAGTAACCTCCTTTAAGTCAGGGCAGTTATAGAAGACTGCACGGCGAAGGCGAGGCATCACACCTTCTTCTGATGTAAGACATGTGATATCCACACTGTCCATGATAAACAATTGAAGCCGCAGAAAGCTCCCAGCAGCACCACAATTAAGAGTTTCTTCCTCACAGCTTCCATATATCAGTTTTAAAATCTGAAGGCTGGGAATTTGTCCCAAGGTATTCATATCTTTAGATTTCAAATCTTTAAAGCTTGACAAGGAAATTTTGGTAATATTTGAAGGAAATGCAATTCTATCTAATGTAACACAACCATCTCCAAATATAAGTACCAGCTTACGTAGGTTGTTTAGGCAGTACAGGCTCCTTAAGTTTTCGTCAGCTGAACCTTGGTCTTTATTTATACTTACACCCAGTTTTCTCAGGTTGGGAAAGCAACCATTGTCGAGTAAGCTCCCTAGTTGTGAATCGGCAGACACATAACATAGTGTTTGGAGATTCTGCATTTTATCTTTTACTACTTCTTCATCTACTGATAAATTCAACTCAGTTCCACAACGAAGATGTCTCAGTTGCTTTAACCTCCCAATACTTAGGTCTTTCTTAAAGATCATCACATGACACGTTTTTAAACTCTGAAGCTTACATAACTCGTATGATTCACAGAGGAACATTTTCAAGAACTTGAGACTTTCCAACTCCTTCAAATACTCATTTAGATATGTGTACCCATATGCAAAATATATCACATTAACTCGGCAATCTTCTGGAATATAATGTGGCCACTCTCGTGTACCATCATAAACGAACAAGGAACAAGTGCATGATTGATTACATGTTACTAAACATGAATAGGATCCTATATCCCCAGGAAAGGACAGTCTACCAGCACTTTTAATGTTGTTATCCGGTTTGTTGCTCTCTGATATGCACAATTCCCGGAAGAGATCATGGATCTGACATGTTTTCACGCCTTTGCCATCACTCCTCCTGTTCGCCACTTGTACCAAGTTACGATCCACTAGCTCCTTCAAGTATTGCTCACCGATATCTTCAAGTTGTGGTGGTGATTTTGATCTTCCAGTTTGGATTGGCTCTATGAACCCTTCTGCTATCCATAGACGGATTAAGTCTCTCACCCAAATCTCTTCATCTTCAGGAAACACCCCAAGATATAGAAAGCATGGCTTCATTTTGTTGGGCAAATCATCATAGCTAAACTTCAAAAGCTCCATCATCTCCTCACTACTATCCTCATCAGCAACACTCCAATAAGGCAGTAAATTCATGATTTCTTCCCATGCATCCTCTGACCTCTCCCTCTTTGCAACAAGCCCAGCTGTGGTTTTGATAGCCAATGGTAAACCCTTGCAAGTTTCAACAATTGATCTGCCAATAGATTCTAGCTCAGGAGGACAATTTCTTCTGCAGAAAACCTCCTTGTGAAACAGTTCCCAACTTCTTTCTTTATCCATAAAGGAAAGCTTGTGATGAGGTTTCTTTGACTCTGAAACATAAGCCACCTGATCATTACGAGTAGTTACTAGTATCATGCCACCATTGTTGTTTTCTGGGAAACAATTCTTTATAGTGCGCCATGCTTTACTGTCCCAAACATCATCAAGGACTACCAAGTACTTTTTTCCTTTCAGACATTTCTTCACCTTCTGCTTTAGCTCCTCTTCACTGCTTGAATCTTCAAATTTAGATGCAGACGGCTTCAGACACTTGAGAAGGCTTTTAAAAACTTCCTTTCCACTGTAATCCTTGGAAACAGTTGCCCATGCACGGCAAGGGAATAACATCTTCACCTCATCGCTATTGTAGATCTTTCGAGCAAGGGTAGTCTTTCCTAACCCACCCATGCCAACAATGGAAACAACATTCCCAGGAGAATCTTCTTCCTTGAGTTGATTAATCACAATTTCAAAATCTTTCTCCAATCCCACTACATTTTCTTCCTTCACAGTAGAACTACTTCCTTCAGTGATGCAATATTTCTTAACCTCAACACCATTGTTCAAAATATGATCATCTAGCACATCTTCATATCTTGTTGTTATAATGATCCTACTACCAGGACCAAACCAATCAGTTCTTCTAGCTAGTGAATCCAGTTGTTGTATACTATCAACATCATCCAAAACCAGAAGAACTCTTTTTCGGCCTAGTCTTTGTTTTATTTCAGAGGATCCTTTGAATGTGCTTCCAATCTTAGTCCTGACCTCCTCTCCCATCTCAGAAAGAAGAGTCTCTTGTAGATGTTCTAGGCCACCACCACTTTCATTTGTCTTCTCACTGATATTGGAAAGAAAACTTGCAGTTACAAAGTGAGGCCTAATCTTGTTATACAGCTCCGCAACAAATTTGCTTATTTCATCACCATCTCCATGAATTCCCAGCATGAAACAGGTAACATGAGAACCAATCTCTAGAAGTGATTTTGCCTCCTCAAGTTCAGAATCACATCCAAGTGGACGGTCGATATACAGAGGCAAAGGAGGAAGTCTTTTTGTGACCTCTTCAACAATGTTGTCAATAGCCTCACCCCATGCTCTGCAACGAACATACATAAACATTTTCTTTTTAGTTTAATTTTCTCCTCTTTTATACAAATATATATACTACTATTAAGGAAGAGAATCATAGCAAAATAATTGAGATGCTTTTACAAAGGAACTAACAAAGATCAAAACATAATAAAAAAACACTGTCCCAATAACACAGCACTTAATAAGCACTTATGGAAGTGGAATGTTTTAATAGAAAACATAAAGTTTTTTGTATATTAAATAGATTATTAATGCATTGAAAATCATAAGTTTTCTTTCTTTATTGTCTTATTAACTCATTGTTAAGTCATATCTGAGTAAACTCAGTAAAATTGGGTTTAATCAAAATTTTGTCTCTTGGATATCAAAGTAAGTAATTCTCTAGGAAATTCTTTTAACTAAACTTTTAAAAATAAAGATATAACATCTAGACTTAATCTATTTTATAAATGTTTTTTTATATTATTTTTAAAAGAAACAAACTGGTATAAATTTAGGTAATTACCGCTATATCAAACTGTGATGATCATATACAATTGACAATCAGAATTCAGAAGCATGTATAAAGTATAAACATTTAGAAAGCATTGTCTACAAAAAAGTAAGTAACCACTCACGTTTTCTGATCACAGCGTTGACCATAAATCTTGCCTACTTCAGACAACGCTGACCTCCATGCTTCCAACTTGTGGTTGTTTCTTCCTTTTTCTTCATGAGCAGCCATGGCTGTTTCATACTTATTTTTCTGAAACTGCACATCTGATTTTGCCACACGGAAATAGACCGGTAACACCGGTCGCTTTGTTCCGTTGCCGGAACACTCCATGATCTTGACGAGTTCATCAAGGCACCACTTGGAAGTTGGATACTCGTCACACAGTATAAGAATTGACATCCTTGATCTTTCAATTGCTTCAACAAGAGCACCTTCCAGTTCCTGGCCTATTCTGAGCTTCTCGCTATCTCTGAAAGTCTCGATTCTTTTGTTGACCAAAGCATGATAGAGTGCGTCTGTGAATTCGCATCTTGTGTGGCCTCTGAAGCTCAGAAAAACATCATACTTGAAATATGACAATGCTGTTGAATCGTGATCTGATGGTGAAGCTGCCATGTAACAGTCTTTAACGCTACGCTTAATCGTAACTGGAATAATAATCACAAGAGTAGTTACAACCAAATATAAACTCGGAGCAGGTTTCTTTTAGTATAATTAATTGAAAATTAAACATACAATACTTCAATTTCAGATCGCTTCTTTATGCATTATTTATTTGCTATACGGAGCAGCTGCTTACCAGGTGTCGATTGACTTGGAGAGTCTATCTATACAAGTCTTCTATCTTAAAGATACCAGGCTGAGAGGAGGGTTAGAAGTGAGCCGAGTTGTCACAGCTAGTCCAAATAATAAAAATATGAGAAAAGGAGACCTATTTGTTCTGCAGACATTTTTGTAGTGATTATTGAAAAATATTTTTAAATTTCAGATCTTCTCAAAATTTGAACGGATCAGTCCCTCCGTTCAAATACCTCTGTCAGAAATGATCCGTCCAAATGCTTCTGTCAAGAGCTGATTCGTCTAAATTTTGTGAAGGTCAGAAACTTAAAAGTATTTTTCAATAGTCAGAGACAAAAATGTCCGGACAAAAGGTCAAAGACCTATTTGTTTCATAATTTTATATTAATAAATTATAATTTATATATATTAAAAAAATTAATTTTATATATTATTTATCTATTAATAAATTATAAATTTTTTATTTATGTCTTACGTCAAAATTATATATAAAAACAAATATAAAATTTTAAATAATTAAGATCATTAATATATATAATATTAAAAATATAAATTAAATATATATAGAATATG
>NC_029788.2:131808672-131816942 GCF_000816755.2 Arachis ipaensis | reverse complement strand
CAAAATTATATATAAAAATAATTATAAAATTTTAAATAATTAAAAATATTAATATATATTTGACAAATCGAAATGTTATTTTCTGATTATAAGAGAAGAAAGAAAAACCGTGTAATATTACAGGTTCACACTACATTACAGGACCACAAGTTAGAACGATTCACCTTAGCAACGGTATAGAAAAGAACTAACTTGCATGAAAAGGAAATTAAATAGCACGAAGACATTGATAGTTAATGCCTCAGAGATCAAACATCATCATCATACTCTGCAAACTACAAGTTACTACCCAAGAGATAAACCATGATTAACATCATATTCTATAAACTCCAAGTTACTACCCAATGAACGCATTTGTTTAGTAACCTCCTTCAAGTCAGGGCAGTTATAGAAGACGGCACGGCGAAGACGAGGCATCACACCTTCTTCTGATGTAAGACATGTGATATTCACACCGTCCATGATAAACACTTGAAGCCGCAGAAAGCTCCCAGCAGCACCACAATTAAGAGTTTCTTCCTCACAGCTTCCAAATCTCAGTTTTAAAATCTGAAGGCTGGGAATTTGTCCCAAGGTATTCATATCTTTAGATTTCAAATCCTTAAAGCTTGACAAGGAAATTTTGGTAATATTTGAAGGAAATGCAATTCTATCTAATGGAACCCAACATTCTTCAAACATAAGTACCAGCTTACGTAGGTTGTTTAGGCAGTGCAGGCTCCTTAAGTTTTCTTCAGGTGAACCTTGGTCTTTATTTATACTTACACCCAGTTTTCTCAGGTTGGGAAAGCAACCATTGTCGAGTAAGCTCCCTAGTTGCGAATCGGCAGACACATAACATAGTGTTTGGAGATTCTGCATTTTATCTTTTACTACTTCTTCATCTACTGATAAATTCAAGCCATTTTCACAACGAAGATGTCTCAGTTGCTTTAACCTCCCAATACTTAGGTCTTTCTCAATGATCATCATCACATGACACGTTTTTAAACTCTGAAGCTTACATAACTCATATGATTCAAAGTAGAACATTTTCAAGAACTTAAGACTTTTCAACTCCTTGAAATACTCATTTAGATCTGTGAACCCATCTGCAAAATATATCACATTAACTCTGCAATCTTCTGGAATATGATGTGGCCACTCTTGTGTATCATCTCCATAAACGAACAAGGAACAAGTGCATGATTGATTACATGTTAGTAAACATGAATAGGATCCTGTATCCCCAGGAAAGGACAGTCTACGAGCATTGTTATTGTTGTTATCAGGTTTGTTGCTCTCTGATATGCACAATTCCCGGAAGAGATCATGGATCTGACATATTTTCACGCCTTTGCCATCACTCCTTCTCTTTGCCACTTGTACCAAGTTACGATCCACTAGCTCCTTCAAGTATTGCTCACCGATATCTTCAAGTTGTGGTGGTGATTTTGATCTTCCAGTTTGGATTGGCTCTATGAACCCTTCTGCTATCCATAGACGAATTAAGTCTCTCACCCAAATCTCTTCATCTTCAGGAAACACCCCAAGATATAGAAAGCATGGCTTCATTTTGTTGGGCAAATCATCATAGCTAAACTTCAAAAGCTCCATCATCTCCTCACTACTATCCTCATCAGCAACACTCCAATAAGGGAGTAAATTCATGATTTCTTCCCATGCATCCTCTGACCTCTCCCTCTTTGCAACAAGCCCAGCTGTTGTTTTGATAGCCAATGGTAAACCCTTGCAAGTTTCAACAATTGATCTGCCAATAGATTCTAGCTCAGGAGGACAATTTCTTCTGCAGAAAACCTCCTTGTGAAACAGTTCCCAACTTCTTTCTTTATCCATAAAGGAAAGCTTGTGATGAGGTTCCTTTGACTCTGAAACATAGGCCATCTGATCATTCCGAGTAGTTACTAGTATCATGCCACCATTGTTGTTTTCTGGGAAACAATTCTTTATAGTGCGCCATGCTTTACTGTCCCAAACATCATCAAGGACTACCAAGTACTTTTTTCCTTTCAGACATTTCTTTACCTTCTGCTTTAGCTCCTCTTCACTACTTGAATCTTCAAATTTAGATGCAGATGGCTTCAGACACTTGAGAAGGCTCTTAAAAACTTCCTTTCCACTGTAATCCTTCGACACAGTTGCCCATGCACGGCAAGGGAATAACATCTTCACCTCATCGCTATTGTAGATCTTTCGAGCAAGGGTGGTCTTGCCTAACCCACCCATGCCAACAATGGAAACAACATTCCCAGGAGAACCTTCTTCCTTGAGTTGATTAATCACAATTTCAAAATCTTTCTCCAATCCCACTACATTTTCTTCCTTCACAGTAGAACTACTTCCTTCAGTGATGCAATATTTCTTAACCTCAACACCATTGTTCAAAATATGATCATCTAGCACATCTTCATATCTTGTTGTTATAATGATCCTACTACCAGGACCAAACCAATCAGTTCTTCTAGCTAGTGAATCCAGTTGTTGTATACTATCAACATCATCCAAAACCAGAAGAACTCTTTTTTGGCCTAGTCTTCGTTTTATTTCAGAGGATCCTTTGAATGTGCTTCCAATCTTAGTCCTGACCTCCTCTCCCATCTCAGAAAGAAGAGTTTCTTGTAGATGTTCTAGGCCACCACCACTTTCATTTGTTTTCTCACTGATATTGGAAAGAAAACTTGCAGTTACAAAGTGAGGCCTAATCTTGTTATACAGCTCTGCAACAAATTTGCTTATTTCGTCACCATCTCCATGAATTCCCAGCATGAAACAGGTAGCATGAGAACCAATCTCTAGAATTGATTTTGCCTCCTCAAGTTCAGAATCACATCCAAGTGGACGGTCGATATACAGAGGCGGAGGAGGAAGCCTTGTTGTGACCTCTTCAACAATGTTGTCAATAGCCTCTCCCCATGCTCTGCAACAAACATACAAACACATTTTCTTTTGAGCAATGCTAGGGGCCAGCAACTTTTGTGATTGGTAGCCATCAAATAGCCATCAATGATGATCTAATGGTGTGTGATTAGTGTGAGATTTCATCCAATGACTCACCTTTCTCTGTTGGTTACATGCTGGCCAAAATTCAACCAAACTGATGGCCCCTAGACTTTTCCTTTTCTTTTTATTTTAATTTCTCTTTTTTTATACAAATATATATACTACTATTAAATAAGAGAATGAAAGCAAAATAATTGAATTGATTTTACATTGGAATTAACAAAGATCAAAACATAATAAAAAAATGTTGTCTCACTAACGGATAACTTAAATAAGCACTTATGGAAGTAGAATGTTTTAATATTAAATAGATTATTAATGCATTGAAAAACAAAAGTTCTTTTTTATTCCCTTCTTAACTCATTATTAACTCAGATCTCAGTAAACTCAGTAAAATTGGGTTAAACCAAAATTTAGTCCCTTGAACATCAAAATAAGTAATTCTCTAAGAAATACTTTTAACTAAACGTTTAAAAATAAAGATATAACATTTAGTTTTAATCTATTGATAAATATATCTATGTTATTTTTAAAAGAAATTAAACAAACTCGTATAATTTTAGGTAATTACAGGTATATCAAACAGTGATGATCATATACAATTGAAAATCAGAACTCAAAAGCATGTATAAACATTTAAAAAGCTTTGTGTACAAAGTAAATAACTACTCACGTTTTGTGATCACAGCGTTGACCATAAATCTTGCCTACTTCAGACAACGCTGACTTCCATGCTTCCAGCTTGTGGTTGTTTCTTCCTTTTTCTTCATGATCAGCCATGGCTGTTTCATACTTATTTTTCTGAAACTGCACATCTGATTTTGCCACGCGGAAATAGACCGGTAACACAGGTCGCCTTGTTCCGTTGCCGGAACACTCCATGATCTTGACGAGTTCATCAAGGCACCACTTGGAAGTTGGATACTCGTCACACAGTATAAGAATTGACATCCTTGATCTTTCAATTGCTTCAACAAGAGCACCTTCAAGTTCCTCACCTATTCTGAGCTTCTCGCTATCTCTGAAAGTCTCGATTCTTTTGTTGACCAAAGCATGATAGAGTGCGTCTGTGAATTCGCGTCTTGTGTGGCCTCTGAAGCTCAGAAAAACATCATACTTGAAATATGACAACGGTGTTTCATCATGATCTGATGATGAACCTGCCATGGTAATTTGCGATAATGCTAGGCTTAATCGTAATTGGAATAATAATCACGAGTCAACAAAAGAAAGAGCAATGTATATAGAAACGGAGATTAGGTGATCAATGAAGTGATTAACCAAATAAACTCGGAGCGAGTTTCTTTGTAGTTGCAATTCTAAATATTTTAATTGCAATTTGCACTTACATTATGTATAAAAAAACATACTATGACTTATTATAAGCATTGCTTGCTTTATTTATGCGTTCTTTATTTGCTATGGAGAAGCTGCTTATTACCTCTGGTGGATTGACTTGGAGAGTCCTCTAATAATTATATTAAATGTTTTTTTTTTCTTTTTAAACTTGGAATAAGTGATAAAGTAATGAGGTGTTTGGCAATAGCTAATTCCTNTCTTAGTCACTTTTTTAACATATATGGTAAATAAATAAATTTTTAACAAATTTTAATATAAGATAATTACATTTCTAAATAAAATTATTTTAAGACAAAATAAATACTTATATTTTTATGCTAAAAAATTGTTGAAAATTTAAACAATATATCTAAATTAGTTATGCCAGATTCTGCCGGCATAAATTATTATGATGACTTATTTTAAATAGTGATATTCTGAGGTGTGCTATATCATCGTCCTAGTACAAAACAATATGTTTTTCGGGTCAAGATAAACTGATATATATCAAAACAGACATATGATGGAGTGGTGATTATGAATCTTAGCCATGAATGAGTTTTTATAACAATAAAAGCTAAGGAATTACATGTCATTCGAACACTCACCAGAACATACATATTCAATGAAACAAAGAATCATAATACAAATGTGCTCGAGGAATTAAAATACCAAAATAAATGCTAAAAAGTATCATTCAAAAGAAAAACAATGCAATATTACATACATGATCAAAATACGAAATTACAATACAATGCAATTACATGATCATACATGTTAGGAATGATTCACATGGCAAAGGATTTCATAACGCTAATGTTTGGACCATTAAATGATTCCATAATAAATTTTTTTTATTTTTTAATAATTATTAAATAATTTTTATTTAATTTTAATTATAAATTAATTTTTTATATATTATTTAATTATAAAATTTATCTTTTATTTTATAAATTATTATTTTATTATTCATCTATCATGTTTATTAACGATTAGATATAAAAACAATAAGGAAATAGATCCTCCATTAATTAATTGATCCAATCCTATGCCAATTCACATTGGCAGAAGCATAAAAAAGAACTTGCATGAAGAGGATTGATTAAAGGAAAAATATGAGGAGCTAATGGAATATTCATACAATAATGGAGGTTTAGGAAGTATTAGAGATATAATCATTAGTATTACCTTTTCTCATCAGCTGAAGCTTTTGGGATGAGTGGTATCATGACATGGTATTAGAGTCTTTGCACACATTCTACAAATAGTCCAGGTTAAATAGCATACATGTCTATGACATTGTAAATACTTATGGAAGACCGAACGTCGAAGGCAAGGCATTGCACTATCTTCTAAGGTAAGACGTTCTACAATCACATGTATCATTATAAACACTTGAAGCCGCGGAAAGCTCCTATCACTACCACAATCAAGGATTTCCATACAATTTACATCTTCTAATTTTAAAACTTCAAGTCTGGGAATTCGTCCCAAGATTTTCATGTCTATGGAATCCAAAATCTGAAAGCCTGACAATGTAATCTTGATTAGATTTGAGGGAAATGTAATTTCATCTAATGCAACTCGTTGAAACCCTAGATTAGACTTAAGTTTCAGCTTACGTAGATTGTTTAGGCGATGCAGGCTCCTTAAGTTTTCCTCTACAGGCTCCGAAAATGAATATGGGTCTTCAATGATCACTAAACCAAGTGTTCTCAAGTTGGGAAAGTAGCCATTGTCGAGTAAGGACTCTAGATGTGAATCGGCATACACATAACATAGGGTTTGGACATTCTGCATTTTATCTTTTACTCCTTGTTTTTCATCTACTAATAAATTCATGCAAAGTTCACAATGAAGATGTCTCAGTTGCTTCCACCCCCCAATACTAAACTCCTTAAGAAAATATTCAGATATATGTAAAGTTTCTACGCTCGGAAACTTATTATATCCATAAAAATAGTCCATTCTCAAGTACCTGATATGTTTCAATGTTTTCAAGTACTCTTTCTCTGTTGCTGTAGCGATTACCCACCATTTTGCAAGATATAGCACATTAACTCGGCAGTTTTTTGGAATATGATGTGACCACCCTCTTGCATCTCCATAAATGAGCAGCGAGCGAGTGCATGATTGATTACATGTTACTGAACATGCATAGGATCCTATGTTGTTGGGAAAGAAAAATCTACAAGCACTGTTGTTTCTATTATTGCTCTCTGAAATGCAGAGTTGCCGGATGAGATCATGGATGTGACATGTTTTCACGCCTTTGCCATCACTCCTTCTCTTTGCTACTTGTACCAAGTTACGATCCACTAGCTCCTTCAAGTATTGCTCACCAATATCTTCAGGTTCTGGTGGTGCTTCTTCTGATCTTCCAGTTTGAATTTGCTCTATGAACCCTTCTGCCATCCACAGGTGGATTAAGTCTCTCACTCGAATCTCATCATCTGCAGGAAAGATTCCAAGATACAAGAAGCAGGGCTTCAATTTGTTGGGCAAATCATCATAGCTAAACTTCAAAATCCCTTTCATCGCCTCACTACTTTCCTTGTCCTCAGTAACACACCAATAAGGGAGTAAATTCATAATTTCTTTCCATGCATCTTCTGATCTTTCCCTCTTCAAGACAAACCCGGCTATGGTTTTGATAGCCAATGGTAAACCCTTACAACTTTTAGCAATTGATCTTCCAATAGGTTCTAGTTCCAGAGGACACTTTTCTCCGCAGAACACCTCAAGACTGAACAGTTTCCAGCTTTCTTCTTCATTCATAAAGGAAAGCTTGTGATGAAGATCCTTTGACCTTGAAAAGTAGGCCACTTGATCATTACGTGTAGTTAATAGTATCATGCCACCACTGTTGTTATTTGTGAAACAATCCTTTATAGTACACCAAGCTTGTGTCCCAGACATCATCCAAGACTACCAAATACTTTTTCCCTTTCAAACATTGCATCACCTCCTCCTTCAGCTCCTCTTTACTAGAATCTTCAAGCTTAAATTTGGAACTGGACGGTTTCAGACAGTTGAGAAGGCTTTTATAAACTTCTTTTTCTCTGTAATCCTTGGAAACAGTTGCCCATGCACGGCAAGGGAATAGCTTCTTGACCTCATCGCTATTGTAGATCTTTCGAGCAAGGGTAGTCTTGCCTAACCCACCCATGCCAACAATGGAAACAACATTCCCAGGAGAATCTTCTTCCTTGAGTTGATTAATCACAATCTCAAAATCTTTCTCCAATCCCACTACATTTTCTTCCTTCACAGTAGAACCACTGCCTTTGGTGATGCAATATTTCCTAACCTCAACACCATTGTTTAAAGCATGATCATCTAGCACATCTTCATATCTTGTTGTTATAATGATCCTACTACCAGGACCAAACCAATCAATTCCTCCTGCTAGCGAATTCAGTTGATGTGTACTATCAACATCATCCAAGACCAGAAGGACTCTTTTTTGGCCTAGTCTTCGTTTTATTTAAGAGGATCCTTTGAATGTGCTTCCAATCTTACACTTTACCTCCTCTCCCATCTCAGAAAGAAGTGTCATTTGTAGATCTTCTAGGCCACCACCGCTTTTATTAGTTTTCTCACTGACATTTGAAAGAACGCTTGCATCTACAAAATGAGGCCTAATCTTGTTATACAACTCAGCAACAAATATGCTTATTTCATCACCATCTCCATGAATCCCCAACATGAAACATGTGGCATTAGAATCGATCTCTAGAAGTGATTTGGCCGCTTCAAGTTCAGAATCAAATCCAAGTGGACGCCCAATATACAGAGGCAAGGGAGGAAGTCTTTTTTTGACCTCTTCAACAATCTTGTCAATAGCCAAGCCGCTTGGTCTACAAACAACATACATACACATTTCCTTTGTATATTAATTTTTAGATAAAAGCTCAAATGCAGTGAATTTT
>NC_029788.2:131806780-131808578 GCF_000816755.2 Arachis ipaensis | reverse complement strand
ATGAAGTTGACTGCATCTGAATTTTCACTTAATTTTTATTCCTTTATACAAATATATAAACGGTGTTAAGAGACAAATTAATGGTAGCAAAATGATTGAATTGATCTTAAAATGGAACATACAAGGATCAGGACATAATAAAAAAAAGGTATTGCTAACAAGGGAATTAATATGAATAATATAAGTAAAATGTTTTAATATATATGATGTTCTTATTTACTAAACGGGTGAATGCGTTAAAACATAAAAATTTTTACCTTATTTTTTTGAGAAAATGCTGAATCACTGCCTAACTTTTTAATTTGAATACACATGAGTTTTTCACTAATTAAAAATACAAAAAACGTTTATTACTTTTTAAAATGTAAGATATTTAAATTCTTACATCTAAAATATATAAGAACAAAATAGGTTTTTTAGAGAGACTTTAATGTTTGGCTTTTTAAAAAATAAAAAATGTTACCTATACTTTTCCAAATTTATTTATCCTCAAGAGATGAAAGATCAATAACCTATCCTTTAATATCTGTACAGAGTAGAGTAAAGTAAGTAACTAGTGAGTACTCACGTTTTTTTATCACATCATTGACCATAAATCTTGCCTACTTGAGACAAAGCTGACTTCCATGCTTCCAACTTGTGGTTGTTTCTTCCTTTTTCTTGATGAGCAACCATGGCTGTTTCATACTTATTTTTCTGAAACTGCACATCTGATTTTGCCACACGGAAATAGACCGGTAACACCGGTCGCTTTGTTCCGTTGCCAGAACACTCCATGATCTTGACGAGTTCATCAAGGCACCACTTGGAAGTTGGATACTCATCACACAGTATAAGAATTGACATCCTTGATCTTTCAATTGCTTCAACAAGAGCACCTTCCAGTTCCTCGCCTATTCTCAGCTCCTCGCTATCTCTGAAGGTATCGATTCTGTTGTTGATCAAAGCATGATAGAGCGTGTCTGTGAATCCGAATCTTGTGTAACCTCTAAAGCTCAGAAAAACATCATACTTGAAATATGACAATGGTGTTGAATCGTGATCTGATGAATCTGCCATGGTAACAATAGTCTTAATGCTATGCTTAATCGTAATTGGAATATTAATCACAAGAGTAGTTAAAACAAAGAGTAATGTGTATAAAAATGGAGATTAGGTGATCAAGTCATTACGACCAAATAATAAACGGGATCGGAGCAACTTTCTTTGTAGTTGCTCATTCTAAATGTTATAGTTTAATTGCAATTTGCACTTACATTATGTATAATTAAAAGCACACAATATTATTAATGGTTATGACTTGTGACTATTGCACTTACATTCTTTCTTTGTGCATGGATTGACTTGGAGAGTCCTCAAATAATTATATCAAAGGTTCAATTTTTTGACTTGGAATGAATAAGTGATGAAGGTATAATTACTTGTTAGGCGATAGCTAATTCTTCATACATACATTATTTTTTGAAATTTTAAAATTGTTGTCCGGTAAATTTTAAATTTTAACTCTAATAACTTTTATTATCTTAAAAATTCTCAAAAATGACTTCAATGAGACATAATAATTTTTTCATAGTTCTTAATAAAATTTTTAATATGTAAAATAGAGGAATAGATTCTTAACAAATTTTAACATAAAATTATTAGATCTTAAAAAAATATTATTGTTTACAGACAATTAATATGCTCTCAATAAAAAATTATTACAAAATTTTTCAAGGTTGTTGGTTGAAAATGAGACAGAGTTGAGGGCTTAATTGAGAATATTGTACAGCCTTCGAGTTATATAACACCATAATTC
>NC_029788.2:131803433-131806725 GCF_000816755.2 Arachis ipaensis | reverse complement strand
TATATTCTTTTTTTTTAAAGATTTTTTTAAAAAAAAAATTTATATAATAAATAAATAAAAAAATATTTTTATATTATTATACTAAAAAATAATTGATAAATAAAATATTTTTTTTGATAATTAAAAAAAATATACAAATATAAAATTATTAGAAGCATGAGTAGCCCAGGCCCAACTGACAAACGGGCCAACCCATTGCCCATACAGAAAACCCTAGAGAGTATATATATGAGACGCATAACGTGCCCAACCCATTGCCGAGACAGAGAACCCTAGAGACTTTCTTATCTGCCTCTGCGCCTTCCTCCTCCTCCCTCCAAACCGTGATCTTCGGCGACGCACGCTTCTCTGTCCTGTGAGTTCTCTTCTATTTTCTGCTTGTTATATCTGTCTTTGTCACTGTTATGCTGTAAATTATTATCTGCTTGGCACTCTCTTCTTAGTAGATTTGTATATGCTTCTGTGATTATGTAACTGATCGATGTTATTATTGGTCTTATTCTTTTTATTTATGTTTGTGTTTGTGTTTGTGTTTTAATTTTTATTGATGTTTTTTCAGTTTGTTTTTGTAATGTCAATCCACACATACATTTACCAAATTATTGATGTTATTCTCTTAATTTTCTGAAAAGTATAACTTAGTGTTGATACTCTCTTGTTGCAATTTGAATTTAGGTTTTTTTTAGTTGATCTCTAAGAACGAGTGTTTTATTTTGCCAACAGAGAAAGAGAGATGCAGAACGAGGAGGGACAGATCACTGAGCTCTACATTCCTAGGAAGTGGTAAACACACCTTTCTTCCTAACCTTTCTTCTTTCGCTCACTGATTTTTCTTTAAGAAAATATAATATGTATTTGAAAATTTGAACCTTTATACTGATTTCTGTTATTGTGTTATGGTGTAGCTCTGCAACAAACAGGTTGATAACTGCAAAGGACCATGCGTCAGTTCAGATCAACATTGGTCACTTGGATGAGAGTGGTCTCTACAATAACACCTTCTCCACATTTGCCCTCTGCGGCTTCATTCGCGCTCAGGTTTTTTCTTCTTATTATGATTATGTATTTGTGTTGTATATATTCATATGAAAACTTCGATTTTTTTAGTTGATTTAGGTTTTATTTATTTTGAATCTTGTGTCTTAATTCGTTTAATTGTGTGTTTTTGGTGTAATTTCCTTGGTTGACATTTAATGGCATGTAGATCATGGGAACCCGTCTACTGAGTATTTGTTGGTTTTCTATTGTGGGAGTTGGGAGCATTTTGAATTGAATATGTATTTCTTCTATTGTTAAGCCAAAGATAATAGTAACATGATTTAACTATGACATGGGTTGGATTATCCTGTACTAATGTTTCCTAATCACTGAATCTTATTGACTACTTGTGTGTCTCCTTTATATGTTTGTGGATTTAGGTGGGTTAAGTATGGTGAATTTATTGGGTTATTGAAATTAATGCTGAATTACATTGTATCTTGTATTAAATAGACATTGTCTACTGCCATTGCATGATCTTTCAAGAATTACTATCAAATTAAACTTTTTAACTGGATATCCTTTGGTCTTATATATCATTCATTCTTTGCATTTAGCAATTTTGTTTCATACTTAATGCTATTGTATGTTGGTTGCAGGGTGATGCCGACAGTGCACTAGACCGCTTGTGGCAGAAGAAGAAAGCCGAGAAGCAGCAGTAGAGATGTTCAATGATAGTATTTTTTTATGGACCAAGTTCTTGCTAGAGATGTTTTGAGTATTACTATCTTTATATTGTAGAACTTCTAATTTTTCTGTGGTGCCCTAAACAAAGGTGTTGTTTTTTTATTATTTTCATCAGTGCATTTGAATTATTATTATTATCTACTGTCATGCATAAATTTCTGTTTCTTTAGAACTGTTGCATTATTGTCAATCTATGATGAATGTTTATATTTCATAACATTAATTCAAAACCTTAGTCGTTGAAAATGGTTGTGCTAGTTTCGGTTGTTCTCTTCGTCTATCAATCCTTGATATTTGAATCTTAAGAGGGATGTAAATTAATCGAATTGCCAAGTTTTTGGTGTTACAGAAAAAACATTCGTCATTACAATTTAAATTGCAAAATAATCAATTGATTTACCAAATAAAAATCAAGTAACAAGTTATGCAAGTGGGTAACTAGCATGTTTCATGCTTTATAACTCCTAATTCAGCCCATCCCAAAAATTTGAACGTTAAAAGTGTAACATATGATTTGATCCAATAGTTGGAGTCAAATATATGCCAGTGGGTGAGCCATCAGACCTATATGTGTGGCCATACTAGAAGTGCCCTTCTCACATTCCCCTGTAAAGCCTCTTCATTTTCAGGTATAGCTGTGGATGGCATCAAAGAACGATGAAGGCTTGAGAAAACATCTTTTTCTCTATAATCTTTGGAAACAGTTGCCAATGCACGGGAAGTGAATATCTCACTGACAATTGAAACAACATTGTTCCTCATTGAATTTTCTTCTCTCAGTTGATTAATTAAATCGATGAAATCTTTCACAACATTCCTTTCCTTCACATTCCTATTACTGCCACTGAATTCACCTTCGCGAAAGCAATGTATCTTAAGCTCAACACCATCCATCACAGGATAATTCTGAAAGAGATCTTTGTTTTCTGTTGTTATGATGATCCTACTACCAAGACCAAACCAATCACCTATTCCCATTCCCACTAGAAACTCCAAATGCTTGTCACTGTTAACCCCTTCCAGAACCAGAAGCACTCTCTTATGTTGCAACTCCTGCATGGTTTCCACACCCATATCAGAAAGAAGCTCCTTGTGGAGATTTTCCAAGCCATTAGCGGTGTTTTTCCTTAACTGTTTACTAACATCAACAAGAAAACTTGCCGCTCTGAACTTGTATTTGATCTTATAGTATAGCTCAAATGCAAATGTTGTTATGTAACTTTTGCCTATTTTAGGATCTTCATAAATTCCCACCATACGAACAGTATCACAAGATTCAAGGTTCAAAAGTGGTTCGACCGCTTCAAATTCAGAATCAAATTTATCCAATAGTTGCTTGATCTTTCGATGTTTTGCAAAGACTTGTTCAGCAATCTCACCAATGACCTGAGTTTCATACCTACAAATCATAAATGTACACAAGCTAATAAAACAATAGAGTTACCCTAACGCTTAACATAAAGAAACAAACAAACAATAGAGAGTTGATATGTACATCATCTTTTGTACATAATTTTTTTTTCTATCTTTTACTATATAAAAGATAAACTTTTAATTTTATCTTATC
>NC_029788.2:131796114-131803356 GCF_000816755.2 Arachis ipaensis | reverse complement strand
GTATACCAATTATTTTTAACAAAAAATAAAAAATATATAAAAATTTAACTATATTAGATATACACCAAAATTAATAATCTAAATCAATCATTAGTATAAAATGCATATTAAATTACAAAATACGCATTAAAAATAAGAGTTGAGTTTAGAAACAATAATTATTATTGATATATTTGGTTGGGTTAAAAGTCCAAAGGCTAATTTACTGGATGTTTTATTGTTACATGCCCATATTAAGGTTGATAGTTGGACAAAATTCATTGAGGCTAGTATATATGGACTATCAATGCAAACAAGTCTTATCAACTAAACCCAGCACTTTGGAGTAATATTGAACAAAGCTTGCTGCTGCTGCTGAAGCTTTATCAATTCGGGCAAAGCAATTTAAAAAAAAAAAGTAGTTCACTTCTTATTGGCACAAAAACCTTTCATCAAATAAGCATATGACGAACGTCAAATAATAGAGCCAAAAACAAAATTAAAATGCTGATTTGATTTTAAAAAAAGTGTTGCAGCTATGATAACCAAGATGTGCAAGCAAATAGTTATCTGAAGCTACTTTAATTTGAGCCGCTGCAACCATTTGAGAAAAAGTTGAAGAACCAATAGTGCTGATTCGATTAGTACAATAAAAGAGAAATGAAGGTAAAGGATAAAATTTGGAGACAAAGTTGAAGAACCAATAGTGCTGATTTGATTAGTACAATAAGAGAGAAATGACCACCAACAAAAGGAAAAAATTAGAGGCAAGCAAGGTGAGCATGGTAAATTTTGTATAAGATACAGAGACAAATTCAGGTGGGGTCAACTTTATGTGAGATTGATAATTGAAAGCTATTAGATGAAATTTAGTCAAATCATTTAAATCATTTAACGGCTTTGAGCATTTTTAACGTATAAATTTGCATGGAATAACTGAATATTTTTAGGTAACTAACTCATAGGCCGCAAACTGTAGATAGAGCAAACTTCCAGGCCTCCGCCTTGTGTTTGCCGTATCTCTCTTGGTGTTTCTTCATGGCTTCCTTGGATTTGTCGCTACTCTGACGATTCACTTCTGCAGGCTTCACGCGATAAAATACTGGGATTATGGACCGTTTGTTTCCATCATCGGAGTACTTGAGCATCTGCTCTAGTTCCAGGAGGCACCATCCGGAAGATACATAGTTTTCACTCATCACAACAATTTGAATCCTGGATCTTTTAATGGCTTCCATCAGAGTATATTTAATTTCGTCACCTAGTTCCAGACCCGGATCATCCCTGAATACTTTGAGCTTTCCGATTTCGGAGAGTGCATAGTGGAGATAATCTGTGAATGCAAACCTTGTGTCTTCGCCTCTAAAGTTCAGAAAAACATCATACATTCCTTCTTCTGACAAGGATGACGATGCCCACCTCCACGGCGTCGACGAGGATGATGACCCGGCCGCTCCATCATTGGCCATGGCGTGGTATATATATAACTCGGAATCGGAATGAAGCAGTGTTGATATCAAGAATGAAGAAATGAAGCAGGTAAAGTTGAATTAAAATCCAGTGTATAGCATAAATTAAGCATATGCTGCCAAGTTTCCTGGAAAGTGACGAAAATCGGACGGATTCTTGTGTGTACTTAAAAAAGACTGAATTTTTTTTTTTTAAAATTAGAAATCAGAGTCGAACTTAAAGTTTTGAAAAAACTATGTTATTTGAACTACAGTTCTTTGGCACTGAATTTTCACTTTTACATTTTTTAGAAAAAAATATGTTATTAAAAATTAATAATATTTACGAGCATCCAAATATTTTATACATGATGTAATAAGTTTTTACATACAAGTAACTTCTTAAATAATCGATAGGAACACTGTTAAACTTGTAATTTTAAATTTTGTTAAACATCATGGTCATTAAACATACACTTGTAATTCCACATTTAAATTAGTCTAATTTAGTGATTTTGATAACAAAATTTATCAAGACACACGTGATACAGGGTTTGGAGATTCTGCATGCATTCTTCTTGTTTCAATTTTCTCATAATATTTGCCATAATCGAGAATATTTAAGGCTATACACTAAAGCTATGAAATACTCATCTCATATTTATTTATTTATTTATAACATAAAGGAAATTACATGTCATTCAAAACTTCAACAGAGCATGCACACCGTAAATAAAAGATTTAATTATAATTTTACCAAAATTTTAATTAGGTTTTTATATATTTTTTTTTAATTGAGTTTTTACACTACTTTTAATTTTGTAATTACGTCATTTTCATGTTAAAAATATTAAAATTAACATTATCAAATATTTAATTAAGTTGTTAAGTATAAATACCTTCAATTTACAAAAAAATATTCAGTTAACTTTAATAGTTTTTACATTAAGAAGGACTTAATTACAAAATTAAAGCAGTGTAATAAAAATCCAATTGAAAGAAAAAAAATATAGAAATCTAATTAAAAATTTGGTAAAACTATAGGGACCAACAGAGCAATTAAACCTAAATAAAAGCGAATCATAATAAACGTGTGTTCGAGGAATTACAATATCACAATAAAAGTACTAAAAGGTGTGATTCAAAATAAAAAAAAAAGAAAAGAAAAGAAAAGAAAATTAAAGTAGTGCAATATTAGAGGATTACAACTACTCCATTACAATACAATGAGGCGGCAGGAGCATGTCATGTAATGATGTATGTATTATGGAGGAGAGTTCTGCACAAATTGATTATACATACATACATGTTAGAATGATTCACCTTGTTAGCAAAATCATAAAAAAGAAGTTGCATGAAAAGGTATATATATATATGCCTGTGCCTATGAGTCTCATCAAAAGAAATATATACCTGCTTTTGGAAAAGAAGCAGAGTAGCAGACGTTGACATCCAATGCCTCACAGAAATCAATCATCATCGTCCACTTGACGGTCTAAAAACTCCAAGTTACTACCCAAGGAAAGCATTTTTTGAGTAACCTCCTCCTCCAACAAGTAAGGGCAGTCACAGAAGACAGCACGTCGAAGACGAGGCATCGCACCTTCTTCTGATGTAAGACGTTTGACAGACATCCTTATCATGATGAGCACTTGAAGCTCCGGAAAGCTCCCAGCAGTACCACAATGAAGAGGTATTTCAGTACAAATTCCAGATTTCAATTTTAAAATTTGAAGGCTGCGAATTTGTCCCAAAACAATCATGTCTTTGGACATGAAGCCCCCAAATGATGACAAGGTAATCTTGGTAAGAGTTGACGGAAATGCAATTCTATCTAATGGAACCCAACCAAAGGGAGCAAACGTAAGTTTCACCTTCCGCAACTTTCTTAGGCAGTGCAGGCTCTTTAAGATTTCTTCTGCTTCTGTTGCTTGACGGTCTTGGTATGCAGTTATATATAAACCGAGTGTTCTCAAGTTGGGAAAGTAAGCATTGCCTAGTAAGCTCCCTAGTTTTGAATCGGCAATCACATAACATAGGGTTTGGAGATTCTGCATTTTATCTTTTACTTGTTCATCTATCAATTTCACCAGAAATTCACAATGAAGATGTCTCAGTTGCTTTAAGCCCCCAATTCTTAGGTCCTTCGAACTAGTGTACAGTACATGTAATGTTTCCAAATTGTGAAAGTCACATAATCCATCTAATTCAACTTCCATTTTCAAGTACCGGAGGGGTGTCAAACTCTTCAAATACTCGGCACTTGTTGAACTAACCCGAGCCCATTTCGAAAAATATAGCACATTAACTCGCAGGTTTTCTGGAATATGGTGTAACCATTCCCGTGCATCTTCATAAAAGAATAACGAACGAGTGGATTCTTTATTACACGTCTCTAATGAACAGGTATAGGATCCTTCGTTTCTGGTAAAGGATAATAATCTGCGATCATTGTTCTTGTTATCTGGTTTGTTACTCAGTGATATGCACAGTTTCCGGATGAGATCGTGGATCTGACATGTTTTCACGCCTTCCCCATCACTCTTCCTACTCACCACTTGTACCAAGTTACGATCCACTAGCTCCTTCAAGCGCTCCTCACCAATGTCTTCCGGCTCTGCTGCATTTGAACTTCCAGTTTCCGTTACTTTTGTCAAGCCTTCTGCATTCCATAGTTCAATCAAAGCCCTTGCTGCAATCTTGCAATCTTCCGGAAACACCCCAAGATATAGAAAGCATGACTTCAATTTTGGACGTAAATCATCATAGCTCAGCTGCAATATCTTCATCATCCTACTCATCGTCATCGGCTTCTTATCATCATCACTATCATCATCATCATCATCATCATCATCATCATCATCATCATCCCATTGAAGAATTACATTGTTAATACTTTGCCACTCTGTTGTTGATCTCTTCCTCTCTTTGACAAGCCCTGCTATGGTTGCAACAGCTAATGGCAAACCCTTGCAACTTTGGGCAATTGATTTACCAATAGACTCTAAATCAGAAGGACACTCTTCTCTACCAAACACCTCGCTACGGAATAATTCCCAACTTTCTTCATCATCCAAAGGGCCAAGTTGATGGTGAGGTTCCTTTGACATTGCATGGTTTGCCACCCTATCATTTCGTGTAGTCATCAATATCCTGCTCCCATTATTCTTTTCTGGGAGAAGATACTCCAACTTGTTCCACGCCTTAGTGTTCCACACATCATCCAGCACTATCAAATACTTCCCGCTTTGCCCATTCAAACGTTTTCTCACCTCCTTCTTCAACTCCTCTTTACTTAATTTCTCATATTCAGATTTTGGTACCTTCAAAGACTTGAGAAGCTTTCCATAAACTTTATTTTCATTGCAGTGTTTGGAAACAGTTGCCCATGCACGGCAAGGGAATACCTCCCTCACCTCATTGCTGTCATAGATCATTCGGGCAAGAGTAGTCTTGCCCGACCCGCCCATGCCGACAATTGAAACAACATTCCTCCTATTTGAATCTTCTTCCTTCAGTTGATTAATAACATCGATGAATTCTTTCACAAATCCCACTACCTTCTTCTCCTTCACAATCTTTTCCTTCACCAATTCACCTTCACATATGCAATGTTTCTCAAGCTTAACACCATTCATCACAGCAGGACAATCCTCAAACAGATTTCTGTTTTCTGTTGCTATGAGGATCCTACTACCACCACTAAACCAATCACTTACTCCCATTTCCACTAGCAACTTCAAATGCTGTTCACTATCAACCCCTTCCAGAACCAGAAGCACCCTCTTACGTGGCAACTCCTGCATGGTTTCCACACCCATATCTGAAAGAAGCTCCTTGTGGAGATTTTCCAAGCCATTAGCGGTGTTTTCCCTTAACTGTTTACTAACATCAACAAGAAAACTTGCCGCTCTGAACTTGTATTTGATCTTATAGTATAGCTCAAAAGCAAATCTTGTTATGTAACTTTTGGCTATTTTAGGATCTTCATAAATTCCCACCACACCAACATTATCAGAAGATTCAAGGTTCAAAAGTGATTCAACCACTTTAAATTGAGAAACAAATCTATTCATTTGTTGCCTGATCTCTAGAATTTTTGCTGAGACTTGTTCAGCAATCTTGCCTACGACCTCTGTTTCATGACTGCAAATCATAACACACAATATTAATATCTTTGTACGTAATTATTATTGGAAAAGTATAGAGGAGCTATAACGGTTTTAAACAAATTAAATTTAAAATTAAAATTAGATTCTTAATTAATTAAATAATTATTATCAGATTTTTATATTTGAAAACATTAAGATTAGCACCTAAATCGTACGATTACATATTCACATATTATACGTTTTGTACTCTACTTCCTCAGCAACGTCGGAACCGAATCGGCGATCGAATCAGTCTGTTCATTGATTTATGATTTAACCAATAAATTATTATTAGTTGAACCGATAAAACCGATCTCACATAAATAAAAGATAAAAAATAATAAAAAACTTAGAATTAAAATTTAAAATACATGTCTTCACTAACATTTTACAAAGAATCAAGTCTCAAATTCTAAAAATAACTCATATAAAAAAAAACATAAAATTTGTCCGTACTACCACATTTGTATCTTAATTTGATACAATAAGAGTAACAGATAATTTACAAAGTCTATTATCTAACTATAATATCAGTAAATTTCAATACTAGTATCAAAACAAATAACTTTAATCATAATACTAGCATTGAAATAGATAAAGCAGATTAATACATTTTTAGTAAAATTTATATTTATATTAATAATGAATCATAATTAAAATATAATTAACTGGATGGCGCCATATCGCGATGGAAATTCACGGTGTCGCAACAGTACCAACATTTTCTCGACAAGAATATGCCGCACATGCTCCGTTGTTGGATTGGTTCCTTGGTTATCGCTTATATCTACGTTTTACGCGCATACTTGATCCAAAATTTCTACATCATCTCCTACGGCCTCGGAATCTACATGCTCAACGACTTCCTTTTCCCTCAGGTTCCATCCCTTCGTTCGCCGCTTTCCTGAGTTCAAGTTCTAGTATTCAATTATAGCTAGTTTAGGATTATCATTTTAGTTGATACGAGGATGATTATTTTAATTCTTATGGGATGGTTATTTTAATTTTTATGTGAATGGTTATTTGATTGGATTGGATTTAGTTATATACAATTAAAATATGCTAAATGTTCAATTCACTAGATATGCGGATAACTATTTTTATTCTTAAATAGATGATTATTTTCATCAGAGGTGAGCGATGTCGTTTGTTTCCGGTCTGGAGGAGAACAACGCCGATAAGGGTCCTTGTTGACGAACCTGCGATGGTGAGAAGGATCCCGCTGACGACGAAGGGTGCTGGTTGAAGACCAAGTGACAGTGGCGACAGAAGATTTGGGAGAAAAGTTAGTGTTTTGATAAATTAGGGTACAATGAATGGTTAAAATTTTTGAATTATTGAATGAGATATTTTAGTTGGGTAATTTGAGTGGAGTATTTTTTTTAATTTCATTGGGCCAATTTTTCAATCTATTATTCATATTGTTCAAATCTTTCGTTATCTACCTAGTAGAATCCATTATTATTTTAGAAAAAATGATGTCTACCAATTAATTAATCAAAAAAATAAACTTTTTCATGATTCATTGTAAATTTTAGAGTGACCTAATATAAAGAAACACATAATAAAACTTAACTTGTCCTCTCAATCTTTATTAATTAAGATGATAAAAGAATATGAGTTCAATTAGAGAAATAAATATTTTTCGGTCAATTTCAGGTAAT
>NC_029788.2:131787753-131795576 GCF_000816755.2 Arachis ipaensis | reverse complement strand
TTATAATATCAATTAATTAAAAAGAACTCACCGATTTCCCTTCTTAACAATGTGTTGTCCACTTATCCCGCAAACTCTAGATAAAGCCAACTTCCACGCTTTCGCCTTGTCTTTGCCTTCTCTCTTTTTATGTTTCTTCATGGCTTTCTTAGATATGGTGCTAGTCTGATATCTCATTTCCGCGGGCGTCACGTGATAAAAAACTGGAATAACGGATCGTTTGTTTCCATCCTTGGAGTAATACTTGAGCATCTGCTCTAGTTCCAGGAGGCACCATGAGGAAGATACATAGTTTTCACTCATCACAACAATATGAATCCTTGATCTTTTAATGGCTTCCATCAGAGTAGGTTTAATTTCGTCACCTAGTTCCAGACCCGGATCATCCCTGAATACTTGCAGTTTTTTTACATCGGCCAGGCCATGATAGAGATAATCTGTGAATAAGAACCTTGTGTCCTTGCCTCTAAAGTTCAGAAAAACATCATACATGCCTTCTGATAAGGACGACGTTGACCACAACCACGGTGCCGGTGATGACGAAGAAGACGCCGCCCCGGCCGCTCCATCATCGGCCATGATGTGGTATACAACAATTGAAATCAAAGAAGCAGTGAAGCAGTGTGGATATCAACGATGAAATAGTTGGTGGATTGATTCGTGAACTTGCTTGGTGACTTTGGAATATATTATTCGCTACTTGCAATACTCTGATGAATGGTTGATACATATATTTGTTATAAAAAGACCTTGGTCATGACAATTGCTTTCACCAGCAACCAGCAAATTTATTATACCAACTACTATATTATTAAACTCTTGATATTAGACTTGACCAATCTTAACTTAGTCCTTTAGTATCGCCAAGTCATATGTCCAGCATGATGCTCACTCATCTCTAGACAATGATTCTTATGATTAAAGAATGGAAAAGTATAAGTACCAACATATTATCTGACAATTTATTGCCAACAATAATTAATTATTATATTTTAAATACATATATAAAGAGACACATCCAAAAAATATATCTATAAAGACACTTCTATTAAACACAACCATAAAAAAGATATTTTTATTAGACACATCCACGAAGATACTTCCATAAAACACAGTTATAAATAAGAGTTGGCAGAAGTTGGCAGATATGCTGTTGGTAATGTAGCGGGACCGTTAAAGAATAGAGGGGTATAATAAAGGTGGACCTATCAGCTATGGCCATGGTCTCCTCCAATTTTATTTGTAATAATTTTTCTCTTTCAATTCAAGTAATGGAATTGTGTTCTTAGTTCATTTTAAGTCATAATTCATCTTTTAATTATATAAGAGTAATTAACCATTTCTAATCATGAAAGATTGAGGCGCTGATAATACTGACCATTGGCTAATTTAAATTAACTTTGTAACCATGAAAATTTGTGAATCGAATGAATAAAAATTTGACAAAACTAACCTTTAGATATTTAAAATTTGACATAACTGCTTATATTTCAAATCACAAACTCTAATTTAACCTTGACATAGCAATATATATGAATGGTGACAATTATTAAATGAAAATTCTTGTACCAAATCAATGTGGGACAATGCCAAATATGTAATCATCTCCCATTAACATAGTAGACATATAAGTTCATGCTAATTCATTATAGTTGTTTGATGAGAATTAAGTAACAAAACAAACCATAGTCAATGTAATTCTAAACCAAAACACTATAACTAAGTTCCCAAAAAAATTGAGGTGCACATGGTCTATGTTACAGTCATATCTAAACACTACAACAAAAGTTCCTTAATCCAGTCAATCTTAGGCCTTAATTAGGTGTGGAATTGCTATTGCCACTAGAGAGTTCAGTTGTTGGTGCTCCAAGTCTTGGAGTCTGCATAAATTGCATGAATCTGGTAGATGTTCCAACACTAGCACCATGCATGATTTCTTGGCTAACAATAGGCCTACTTGAGGGGTTGTTTATTGAAGGAGGTCTCATGTTGTTGAACAGAGTTGGAGGAGGCCTGAAGATTGTAGAAGGTTTAGAGAATGGGGGTTGAATTTATGACCTTCCTTTACTTTAATGAAATAACCATTTTAAAACAAACTTTTAATCTGAATCTGTTTGAACTTAGCAGCGGAAAATTTATGAGACAATTTCATTTTGTCTCATGAATATCAGAAAACAGAACAGAGTAGGGAAGAGAGAAGCTGATACCATCATGTATCCTGGTTCGGTTGTCTTGTGCACTGCAACCTACATCCAGTCTCCACCACAACAGTGGTAGAATTTCCACTATAGTTAAAGTATTACATACACCAATTCCATAGGATTGACACAATCCTTTCACACTCAAGTTCTAACCTGATTTGAGTTGTAACCCAACTAAGAAAGGGATACCTCACTAGTACAAGATACAAGACACTTAATCAATCTAAAGAAATCTGAAATAACTCTAGAATTTTCACTCATGTGTATCTCTCTGCCTTTTTCCACTCTTAGGCTCTTTCAATGACTCCCTCATTCAACCTTTTACATCAAGAAATTACAGAAAGATAAACATTGAAAAGAAAATTACAATTTGTAAAACATGAAGGAGATTGATTGCTTCAACAGCCTCTGTTGCTATGTGATAAACCAGATTTGCTAGCTTCTGATTCAGTTCCTCATTCTGGCAGAATGCTCCTTTGACTAAGAAGCACTGTTCAAGTTGATGAACTTTTTCAGAGAATTCTTCTCAGAACATAAATCTCAAAAATTGGTTATCTCTCCTTCCTTTCAATTGAAGTGATTTTCCTATTTGTATGATTTCAATTTTTCACACCATAGGCTTGCTTCACACAGTTGACTTCTTCTCACAAAAACAGAGCAACAGCTACGCAGAATAGAGATGGAACTGTAGCAGAGATTTCAGATTTCATGCATTCATACTTTCCATCTTCTCTTTCATCCTTTTTCCAATCTCTTCAAAGATCTGAACCATTTATTTTTGCTTTGGCTTCAAGTTCCTTTCTTGACCGTTGATCCACAGCAGAACTTCATAACATCCATTTTTTTTTCATTTTACCAGAAATGGGTATGATGGGAAGGAAGCTTCAGTAAGTTATTTTGGGGTACCAATAATGGAAAGATCTTTCTTATTTGCCTAAGATCTGATTTTGCCCTAGCTTCTGATTTCTTCTTCTTTCTTCTTTGTAGCTAACCTTTTCTTTGGAGGCCTTAACCTTTTCTTCGGCGGTCTTGACCTTTTCCTCGGCAGCAGCTAGCTGCTCTTAAAGCGACTTGACCTCGTCTTTGTACTTAGCATTAGCCTTGACGGAGGATTCAAGCTTGTTCTCCAGAGACCGTGCCCCCGCCAAGGTAGATTCCCTTTTCTTGCTACAGTGGCTCTCCGGAGCAAGGTACGGTACATCCATCTGGCATGTGAGGCAAGATCCCCACCATAGAAGAAGTCCTCTGTGCCGGAAAGCAGTTGGGTATCAATGAAAGTCTCGGCATCAAAGTTCTTCTCCATCACTGTGAGAACTCCCTCAAGACTAGAAGATGGCTTCCTTTTTCTTGGGTTGTCAAGGACAACCACCTCTGGCCCTTCAGTCTCTGCCTCCACCTCTGGTTGGGGACCTGAAACAGCGCTGGTCCCCGCCACCTCCCCCTGGGTAGTTGAAACTGAACCTCAGGCTCGACGGCATCCTAGGGAGGCACCTTGTTGGCAGGGGTGGCAGAGTCGTCATTGCTGCCATCAGCAAGGAAGGTGTTGAATAGAGCGTCAAGACCAACTTGTTCGCCAACCATTGATACTGCAAGAACAAACAACAGCTCGTTAGTCGGCAAGACAGCTAATCAAGTATACAAATAATAAGCACGAACAAAGGACTAAGCGACCACACACCTATATAACCCCTACCCATGTCCCGATCACCCATAAGGAGGTGGGGGTTAACATGGTTTTTGCCAAAGACGGCCAGCAAGACATCGGCAATCCTCTTGTTCTCTGGTGACAACCCTTTGTATGTCACTTTTGTGAAGGCGTTCGCCCCCGCCCCGAAACTCCAATAGGTCAGGATGTGACGTTCCCCCTCCAAGGTCAGCCAGAAGGGGTGCCAACCTTCGGCAGGGAGAACTTTAAAGTACTTGTCTTTGAAGCCGTGATAAGAATTAATCCTCGAATAAGCTGAAGATCCTCCGACCGTGGGCCGCCCGGAAAGACATAAAGCCCTTTTTAGCCCTCCCCTCTTTGGAAGGGTTTGTCAAAGTAAAAAGAAACAGAAACACCTCGACGGAGGCCGGCAACTCCAAATATTCACAAACCATCTCGAAACAGCGGATGGAGGCCCAACTGTTCGGATGCAACTGAGACAGCGCCACGTCACATCGGTTGAGCAGCGCCATTTGAAAAGGGTAGAAGGGGATGCAAACCCCCAGGTGGGTGAACATCGCTTTGTAAAACCAAATCCAATCGGGAACCCAGGGAGACTGAAGGTTCAGTTGGAATATCCGTTCCTGGGCATGGGGAACAAAAACTTCGTAGTTACTCTCTTCATCTCCTCCCTCGCAGAGGCACTCGGCTTGTCGGAACTCCGTAAGTTCCTCCACAGACATTTGGTTGGGAGTTTCCTTTACGTCTGAGGTCACCCAGGCGTAGCGATCGTAGGGCGCCGGTCTCACGACTCTGATGACGGGAGCTGGGTCATACTTACAGTGGGGGCACCACTCAAAATCAGTCTAAGAGGTCGGAAAACCGGCACTAATACCAGAATCTACAATCTACCTATTCGCAGTTAAACTGAAGCTTATCTACTGGCAAAATGAGGCCTAAACTACCAGGAACCTAGATGGTAACCCCCCTAAAACTCTAGCTAATAACAACCTCAAAACACATGCACAGACCTAAACACTACTCAACGCATAAGAAGCGGAAGCAATGGCAAACATCTAATCTGTAAATAGTAAAGACAAAAAGGCTCCACAGAAGAAAAATCTACTTACCAGGAAAATAATTAGCAAGGAAGAAGCACGAAGGTAGGAAGGAGGACGATCGCAGGCCAATGCAAGCAGAATTCAGAAACGCGAGAGAGAGTAGAAAATGCGGTGCAAAGATAGTGTGGAAGCAATGAAAAGAAATGGGAAAGAAAGGAAGGAATAGAACGAAAGAATAACCACCTTGGAGAAGCGCGAAAGTCAGGGGCAAAAGAGACCTTTCTCCCCTGCTTTCAAATCAACAATAAATGCGCTTAATGGCGGGCGCAAGGAACGAGGCGACAGGCAGCGCTTTTCTGAAGCGACGAAGCCCGCACGCACGTAAAAGGCACGTCCTGACCACGAGCGCCCGATAAAGCGACGACATGAGAAAGAGAGCAGAACGCGCCAACAACGACACTCACGGCCATAGTTGGTGCGTTGGGGGCACTGTTACGGCCCGGCCCAACTGGCATGATTAGCCGATTCGACCCACGAACAACACGACCTACTCGGGCATAACCCGTCCGGCCAGCGACCCGGACACTTGCTCCCCTGCTGCCAACCATATGACAGCTGGGAGAGGAAGCTTCCTGGAAGGAGACCTCTCCCGTGGGGCCCGCCTCTCTGACAGGGTATATATGGAGAGGGTCCTACCCTTTCTCCAAGGTACGTCACTACTCACTACCCTTAACGCCACCGGCATCTTTCTGACTTGAGCGTTGGAGTGTCATTGTAGGTGACGCCCCCACCTCATATCACACACAG
The DNA here is from genome assembly GCF_000816755.2 of Arachis ipaensis. NCBI lineage: Eukaryota > Viridiplantae > Streptophyta > Magnoliopsida > Fabales > Fabaceae > Arachis > Arachis ipaensis. Next base: position 131,789,862 of record NC_029788.2, on the reverse strand, counting down.
CTCGGGAGGTCGTTTCTTTGCTCGTCTCAGTCACCAGATCCAGGCCGATTCCCACCTCTTTAGCCGAAGAACCCCTCCGACCCATCCGAAACCCGTACAACAGTACAAAAGTATATTTATTAATATGAAAAAAATGTTACATTCAAGTTTTTTTGTCAATAAAATTGAATCAATTTTTTTTAATTTAACAAAAATCAGTTAACTAATATTATTTTAAATCTTATTATTTAATTTAGTTAATTACAGAAAGACTTGGATTCCTCTAATATAAAATTTGGGACCAACAAATTGTCATCATCCATAATTTTATATTATACCATTGTTCATCATCACATTTCTATACTATACCATTATTTAAACCATTTAAGAAATTAGTGGGGAGAAGTTGCTTGGCACATTAATAAATAATAATGATCGAAATCATATTTTAGTCATCCAAAAAAACACACCAGTGAAGCAGTGTGGATATCAATGATGAAATAGTTGGTGGATTGATTCGTGAACTTGCTTGGTGACTTTGGAATATATTATTCGCTACTTGCAATACTTTGATGAATGATTGATACATATATTTGTTATAAAAAGACCTTGGTCATGACAATTGCTTTCACCAGCAAATTTATTATACCAACTACTATATTATTAAACTCTTGATATTAGACTTAACCAATCTTAACTTGTCCTTTAGCATCGCAAGTCATGTGTCCAGCATGATGCTCACTCATATATAGACAACGATTCTTATGATTAAAGAACAGAGAAGTGTAATAAAGGTGGAGCTATCAGCTATGGCCATGGTCCCCTCCAAATTTGTAATTTTTCTCTTTCAATTCAAGTAATGGAACCCAACCAAAGGGAGCAAACGTAAGTTTCACCTGCCGCAACTTTCTTAGGCAGTGCAGGCTTTTTAGGATTTCTTCTGCTTTTGTTGCTTCATGGTCTTGGTATGCAGTTACATATAAACCGAGTGTTCTCAACTTGGGAAAGTAAGCATTGCCTAATAAGCTCCCTAGTTTTGATTGGCAGACACATAACATAGTGTTTGGAGATTCTGCATTTTATCTTTTACTTCTTGTTCATCTATTAACAGTTTCACCAGAAATTCACAATGAAGATGTCTTAGTTGCTTTAACCCCCCAATTCTTAGGTCCTTCGAACTAGTGTACAGTACATGTAATGTTTCCAAATTGTGAAAGTCACATAATCCATCGAATTCAACTTCCATTTTCAAGTACCGGAGGGGTGTCAAACTCTTCAAATACTCAGCACTTGTTGAAGAACTAACCCGAGCCCATTTCGAAAAATATAGCACATTAACTCGGAGATTTCCTGGAATATGGTGTAACCATCCCCGTGCATCTTCATAAAAGAATAGCGAATGAGTGGATTCTTTATTGCACGTCTCTAATGAACAGGTATAGGATCCTACTGTGCTAGGAAAGGACAATAATCTACGAGCATTGTTAGTGTTGTTATCATGGTTGTTGCTGTCTGATCTGATATGCACAGTTCCGGAAAAGAGATCATGGATCTGACATGTTTTCACGCCTTTCCCATCACTGCTTCTCCTTGCTACTTGTACCAAATTACGATCCACCATCTCCCTCAAGTATTGCTCAATTAATATTAAGAATCATGTGCATATATATTGCTATTTCATGTGTAGTATAGTTAATATCTTAGGCATGATACAAGGTTTAAACCTGTAATCTTCAGATCACAAGTCACCAATGATTATGACATTGTCACATTGAAAGCATTAAAAGAATTAATTCCATCAAAGAAATATTGGTGACCATTTAGTTAGCTGTATTATGTGCCTATATATGCAATATTATTAAGCTCAAAGATAAAAATATCCGCTGGATGCTATGGCCCAGCTGTTGTTGGGGCATACCTCGTTTCAATGGGAGGTTACTATGACTTGAGGGGGAATATACTATAGTTTATAATGGTCCTAGCTTTTGATCTGTAATTCTGTATTAGCTTTTGGTTATGATTTTCAATTTTTCTTTTATACATCTTACAGCAGGAGATGTTGCTGGTATTTTATACTTCTCTAGGATTTGGTAACTTGTTATTTCCATATGAATGTTACATTTATGTATA
>NC_029788.2:131781953-131787593 GCF_000816755.2 Arachis ipaensis | reverse complement strand
ATTAGCCTACATATAACTCTAAAATCACTATAACATAATATAGAAACCAATGAAAATTAATAAAAAGTTTGTTCTTAATACTTACTTACACATTTATCTATATATATTATTTGAAAGAAACAGGAACGTATATCTTGCCATTCATATCAGAATTTGATATTTGTTTCGGCAGAAAAACCTACCCTTGCATCTGCAAAATTTAAATTTAAGGTGGAAGAATTTAGTTAGAAAAATTCCTATACATTCCTATTTCCTAGAGTGTACTAGAAAGCATCCACAACTACTTAGTTTTATCTTTTAATATGATCAAGTATTATAAATGAAAACAAGAATTTATAATCTAATTATATTTATATTACAATCCCGTTTGCTTCAGAAACTTGTGTTGAGTACAAAATATAAAAAATAAAAAATAAAAAATAACATGAATATGCCTTAAGATACTTATTAGCAAACACCACAAAGAGATTCTTCATTCTTCTTCTTGTGTCTGTTTCTCCTTCACCTTCTGCTAATAAATGCACTTTGATAATACTGCCAAGGTGTTTCAATTTCTGAATCTCCCCAGCTTTTGCATAGATGCACTTTGATAGATATATGATGGAGTGATGCTGAATCTTAGCCATGATAAAGGGTTTAACGTTATACACTAATAATATGAACTCATCTCATATTTATTTATAACATAAAGGAAACTGCATGTGATTCAAACCCTCAATATGTTCAATGTAAAAGAGAATCATAATACAAATGTACCCAAGGAATTAGAATACCAAAACAAGAACGAAGAAGTGTCATTCAAAAGAAAAACAACTAACGATTTTATTCAGAAAAGGAAAGAAAGAAAAAAAAGGAAAACAATGCAATATTAGAGGATCACACTCCATTACAATACAATGAGACTAAAGGAGCACATTTAATAATATCTATTATGGAGGAGAGTTCTATATGGAAGAGAGTTCTGCCCAAATTGATTATACATACTGTTCATACCCTGACCCAACACTAAAGATTGACCCTCATTCGGATTTAACCACGACTTGCTCCAAGGAAGTCGGAGGTAAGGATTAGCTGACAGATACCCCTTATTCAAATAAGTAACTGCCCCTAAAATCTCTCAACCTACTTTCAGCAGCCATATTCCAACTTCCCTAAGATAAAGGAACAGTTATCTATCTTAAAAGGTAGAACTACTCCAACGGTGGTTATTAGTTCACCACTATAAATACACTGACACCCCTCAAGTATCTCTAAATTCCAATACTCTCTAAACTTGCTTAAACCCCTTGTTGACTTAGGCATCGAAGTGTCTTTGCAGGTACCACCCCCATTCGTTCACTCATACAAGTCGGATCGGAACTCCCAGACGCGAACCAGATCATAAGCTTTCTCTATCTGACGATTGGGCCAACCCAACGAGTCTAACCCATTAATGTCCGGTTAGCCACCGTAACAATTACATACATACATGTTAGAATGATTCAACTTATTAGCAAAAGCATTAAAAAGAAGTTGCATGAAAAGGTAACTAGCTAGATAGCATAAATCATGTATATGCTCCTGTTCTCATGAGTCTCAGTAAAAGAAACATATACCTGCTTTTGGGAAAGAAGCAATGATGACGACGTGAACATTAATGCCTCACAGAAATCAATTAATCAATATCAATCAATCAATCATCATCATCTTCATCATCATCGGTATCATCATCATCATCATCATCATTATCGGTATCATCATCACTTTCTTATTCTTGTTCATGTTCTGAAAACTCCAAGTTTTTACAACCCAAGAACGCCGTTGCTCAACATGTTCTGAAAACTCCAAGTTGCAACCCGAGGAACGCATTTGTTCAGGAAGGTACTCCAACTTCAAGCCAGGGCACTCATGGAAGACTGCACGTTGCAGGCAAGGCATTGCACCTCCTTCTAATGTAAGACCTTTGACCTGCACCTTTTTCATGATAAACACTTGAAGCCGCGGAAAGCTCCTCTCAGTACCACAATTAAGGATTCCTTCCATACATTGTACTTCATATAATTTCAAAATTTGAAGGGTGGGGATTTGTCCCAAAGCATTCATGGCTTTGGTGCTAAAACCCACATACCATGACAAGGTAATCTTGGTAAGATTTGACGGAAATACATTTTTATCTAATGGAACATATTTAGAGGTCATATGCTCAAGTTTTAATTCACGTAGATTGCTCAAGCGGCGTAAGCAACTTAACTTTCTTTCTGCTGAATGTAAACCCAGTGTTCTCAAGTTGGGAAAGTAGCCATTGTCGAGTAAGAACTCTAGTCGTGAATCGAGATGCACATAACATAGGGTTTGGAGATTCTGCATTTTTTCTTTTACCCCTTCTTCATCAACTAATAAGTGCACTGCATATCTACTGCGGAGATGTCTTAGTTGCTTTAACCCCTCAATATTTATGTCCTCTGCAGAATGTTCTAGTATATGTAATATGTGCATACGATGAAGCGGATAGAACCGGTATGGGTCAGGAAATTCCACTCTCAAGATCCTGAGGCTTTTCAACCCCTTCAAAAACCCAGCATTCTTTCCACTAATTATATCCATCTTCGATCCTTTAAAATATAGCACAATAACTCGGTAGTCTTTTGGAATATGATGTGACCACCCCTCTGCATCTCCATACACGAACAAGGAACAAGTGCCTGATTGACTACATGTTACCAAACATGCATAAGATCCTATATCCTTGGGAAAGGATAACCTAGGAGCATTATTATTATTGTTATCAGGGTTTTTATTACTCTCTGATATGCAAAGTTCCCGGATGAGGTCGTGGATCTGACATGTTTTCACGCCTTTGTCATCACTCCTTCTCTGAGACACTTGTACCAAGTTACGACCCACTAGCTCTGTCAAGTATTGCTCACCAATATCTTCAAGTTCTGTGGGTGTTGCTTTTGATCTTCCACTTTGGATTGGCTCTTCTATGAGGCCCTCTGTTATCCATAGACGGATTAAGTCTCGCACACAAATCTGATCATCTTCGGGAAAAACTCCAAGATATAGGAAGCATGGCTTGATGTTCTCAGGAAGATCATCGTAGCTAAGCTTCAATCTCTCCTTCATCTCCTTACATTCCTTCTCTTCAACAATACGCAAATGAGGGAGTAGTTTCTTGATTCTTTTCCATTCATCCCCCGATCTCTTCGTTTTTGCTACAAACCCAGCTGTGATTTTGATAGCCAGTGGTAAACCGCTGCAAGTGTTGGCAATTGATCTACCAATTCGTTCTAGCTTGGGAGGACACTTTTCTCTGCAAAACACCTCATTGCAAAACAGTTTCCAACTTTGTTCTTTATCCATGAAGGGAAGCTTGTGGTGAGGAACCTTTGACCTTAAAGAGTAGGCCACCTGATCATTACGGGTTGTTATTAGTATCATGCCACCATCGTTGTTTTCTGGGAAACAACCCTTTAGACTGGCCCATGCTTTAGTGTCCCAAATATCATCAAGGACTATCAAGTACTTTTTCCCTGTCAAACATTTCCTCACCTTCTGCATTAACTCCTCTTCACTACTTGAATATTCATGTTTAGAAGTGGATGACTTCAGACAGTTGAGAAGACTTTTAAAAACCTCCTCCTCTCTGCAATCCTTGGAAATAGTTGCCCATGCACGGCAAGCGAATAGCTTCTTGACCTCATCGCTATTGTAGATCTTTCGAGCAAGTGTAGTCTTCCCTATCCCACCCATGCCAACTATGGAAACAATGTTCCCATCAGGGGAATCTTCTTCCATGAGTTGCTTAATCACATCATTGAAATCTTTCTTCAATCCCACTACATATTCTTCCTTCACAATATGATTACTGTCTTTGTTGCCTTCGAATTCATCACATTCACGAATGCAATATGTCTTAGTCTCAACACCATCTATCACAGGATAATTATCCAAGAGATCTTTGTCCTCTGTTGTTATGATGATCCTACTACCAGGACCAAACAAATCACCCCTTCTTGCCAGCAACTCTAAATGCATTTTACTATCAACTTCATTTAGAACCAAAAGCACTCTTTTATGGCGCAACCTCAGCTTGATTTCCCAGGATCCGGTAGATGTGCAATCCACAGTGCTTACCTCTACACCCATATCAGAAAGAATCGCCTTTTGGAGATTTTTCAGGCCATCAGCGCTTTCCTCTAAAGTTTTACTTACACCGAGAAGAAAACTTGCCTCTTTGAATTCATGTTTGATCTTATAGTATAGCTCCAAAGTGAATGTTGTTTTGTCTATTTCAGCATCTTCTTCGTAAATACCCACCATACGAAGAGTATTACGAGATTTGAGGTCCAAAAGTGATTCCACTTCTTCAAATTGAGAATCAAATCTATTCAATAGTTGCTTGATCTCTCGATTTTTTGCAAAGACTTGTTCAGCAATCTTGTCAATGACCTCAGTTTCATACCTACAATACAACAACCTAATATTAATCTTTTTAGAGGAGTGCTAGGGGCAGCACTTTGTTAAATTTTGGTCAGCACTTAACCATCAAAAAAAAAAATTAAATAATTTTATACTATTAGATGCAATCTCACACCATTAAAAATATCATTGATGGCTAATTAATAACTAAAAACCACAAAATCTACTGCCGCTAGACTTTCTCATCTTTTTATATGCAATGTTAAGCAATTCACTAGGGATTTAATAAAAGACACATGTTAAAAAATTAGATAATTTTATAACAAAATGTTAGGTGTCTTGTGAATAATCAAATTTAATTATGTTGTTTACAAATAAAAAATCTATTCGTGTGCTACTTCTTTCTTTTTTAATAATCATCGCTTCTTCTTCTTCATACCCTCCTTTTTTCTTTCTCTTGTTTTTTTTGTTATTATTGTTGTCATTTAATTTTTTTTATCCTCTCTTATTATTATTATCATAGTCCTCTTTTTTTATAAATGTTTAGAAAACTAAAGCACATAAATTTTAATGTATAACAAATTAATTTTAGTATACAACATATAAATTTTGTAAGGACTACATATCTAAAACATTAACAACTAACCAATAAATATACACAATACATAAATTTTAGTGTACAACACAAAATTCTTATTGCATAGCATAAAAATTGTTAGAGTATTACATACCTAAAATATTGACTTATCCACCTAACAAAATATATTCACAATAAAAATTTGTACTATGTACAAATTAAAGATTTGTCAACTATATACAAAAATATGTATGCTATGGGCCAAAAATTATGTGTTATATTTATATGCAAAATTTTGTATGTTATATTTCAAAAATTTGTGTTATATTAATAAATTTGTATGTTCTCTAACAAAAATTTATGTGCTGCAAAAAATATAAAAAAAAAAGAATAATAATATATGCACACATTTTTTTTTAGACTTTACACTAACTTAATTGAATTTAATTAAAAAAATATTTATACATATAACATTACTCTTTTTATAATAAAAAACAACTAACCATATGATTAACTAAAATTTGATTTCTAAAATAAGCCCATTTGAAAACCAAAAAAGAATGAGCCATTTTCAACTAATAATAAAATTATTGAGTCACAACCACTTGCTTACTAATTTTTTTTAAATTATCTTTTTATTTGTTTTCACTTTTTTTCCTTTT
>NC_029788.2:131780909-131781657 GCF_000816755.2 Arachis ipaensis | reverse complement strand
CGGATAATAAAAAATAATAAGCTATAATGACATTCTAAGTTCTAATTAACCTCCCTTGTAAAAGAACTCACCCCTTATTCTCAACAATGTGCTGTCCGCATAGCCCGCAAATTGTAGATAGAGCCGACTCCCACGCTGCCACAGTCTCTTTGCCGTATGTATCTTCATGTTTTCTCATGGCTTCCTTAGATTTGATGCTATTCTGATATCTAACTTCTGAAGGCTCCACGTGGTAAAAAACTGGAAAAACGGGGCGATTTCTTCCATTGTTGGAGTACTTGAGTATCTCCACTAGCTCCACGAGGCACCACGAGGAAGACACATAGTTTGGGCTCATCATAACAATGAACATCCTTGATCTTTTAATGGCTTCCACAAGAGTAGATTTAATTGGGTCACTTAGTTTCAGATCCGGACAATCTCTAAACACTTTGAGGTTTCCGTTTTCTGCGAGTTTACGGTAGAGAGAATCTGAGGATATGTATCTTGTGTCTTCGCCTCTAAAGCTCAGAAAAACATCGTACATACCGGATGATGATGACGAAGAGGAGGAGGCAGCTGCTCCATTGTCGGCCATGATGTGGTGTTATAATTAAGTGGAGATCGTATGTGTCTGCAAGAAAGTCAACTACTAGTGTGGACATATATGAAGGAAGCAAGAGGTGTCGAATTAAGAAAAAATGAATAATAATAACAATAAATAAATAAATAAATAAATTTTAAGTAATAACATAATGCATTTAATTTT
>NC_029788.2:131768592-131780896 GCF_000816755.2 Arachis ipaensis | reverse complement strand
TACTCATTAACACCTAAAATTGATCAATTTTATTAATTAATAGTAATAAATTTTATTAAGAAAATTAAAAATTACCCTTTCATTATAAACTCTTCGCAACTTATATTTGTATAGTGCATTTTATATTTGTATGGTATGTTTGATTAATGAAGGACTACAGTATATAGTCATCAGTATATTTTTGTATAGTGAATACTTATATAGTTATATTTCATAAAACTTTATTTATTTATTTTATTGTGAGAATAAATGAATGTTTTTTATTTTCTTTATTTATTTTATTTTATCTACTAATATAGATTAGTTAGATTATAATTTTTATTTTATTAAGTTTCTAAAATTCAAATTAAAAAATAATAACAGACCTATAATATCATGTATTCATGTGAAAGACAGTTAATAAATCAGAATAAAACTAAAAGAATAAATGATCATAATGAATACACATAGGGTCGTTTTCTGGTGGTCTGGCTAATGATGGCTATAGGTTGACTAGCGAATAGTGTAATGACTTCTAACATAGTTGATTTTGCGTCAAAACCAGTAATTAAAATGTTAAGGAAGATTATGTTAAAGGCAAGTATATTAACTACTTAACTTTAACGACAAAAATGGAATTTTGGCGCCGAAAGTTAATTTGTTTTTGATGTGGGACTTTTGACTGGATAGACAAAAAAAATCAGAAAGAAACTAACATAGAGTAATTGTAAAAAAAAAAAAGAGAAAATGATAAATAGGTTCTGACTTTTTGTTCCGCGGACATTTTTTTTGAAAAATACTTTTAAGTCTCTGACCTTTACAAAATTTGGACGGATCAGTCCCTGACGGAGACATTTGGACGGATCAGTCCTTGACGGAGGCATTTGGATGGAGGGACTGATCCGTCCAAATTTTGTGAAGGTCAGGAACTTAAAAATATTTTTCAATAGTCAAGAACAAAAATGTTCGCGGGACAAAAGGTCAGAGACTTATTTGTTCTTTTCTAAAAAAAATGAACACAGTTTTTTAAATCTAGGTCGAAGATCACCGCCGCTACTCAGCTGACGACCGCAGCCCTCCGACAAAGTTGACTGATACTCTTGTTGATGTGCAACTTCAATGCGGATGACTACCGTCGTACTCCTCTCAACGAAGTCTAATGAAAAACTAGTCGGAAGTGGGAGGGCTCAACCTTTCCATACATGAGTACCAACGACACCTAAAAACTAGTTTTTCATCCACTCTTTTTAGATCTACTATTTTCACTCTTTCTAGATCTACTATCTTTCCTCAATCATCTTGAAAAATTTTCATTTTCATTTTCTTGAACTCTCTTTATTAATCTTTCTATTTATACATTTTAGAATTATTGATCTACTCATGTCCTGGGATGCTTAATTACTATAGTTTAATGTTAAAATATTTTACTTTCCTTCCAGAGGCGGAAATACATACTTGTAAAGGGGCAATGGCCCCTCCTAAAATTTTAATTTTTGTTTAAAAAATAATAATAATAGACATGGTTCCTCCATTTTTTATTTTCCAGCCCTCCTTTGTTTCCGGTACACTTTTAATATAAGAAATTATTAGAATAGCGACTGATTTAGCGTTCGATATAGAATTTTTAGGATCAGAAAAAAATTGGTCGCTAAATCGGTCGCCAAATAATATTCAGTGACCGATTTTAGCGATTCACAAAATCGGTCACTAATAGCAACCGATAAATTTATTACTCAACCAGAATAAAGTTGGTCGCTAAATCGGTCGCAATTTTTTAATTTAGCGACCGAATTAGCAACCAGAACAAGAGAAGTAACGTCTTTGGATTCTTGGTCACAAAATCGGTCGCTATTTTCTAATTTAGCAACTGATTTTGCAACCGATAGAAAAATAGGGTGAAAATTTCTTTGGTCGCTAAGACAATTGTCACTAAATCGGTTGCTAATTGTTAAGATAGCGACCGATTTTAGCGACCAAAAAAATCGATCACTAAACAGCAACCAAATTTGTGATCAATAAGTTTATTACACAACCAGAATAAAGTTGGTCGCTATTTTTTAATTTAGCGACCGAATTAGCAACCAAAACAAGAGAAGTAATGTCTTTGGATTCTTGGTCACAAAATCGGTCGCTATTTTTTAATTTAGCGACCAATTTTGCAACTGATAAAGAAATAAGATAAAAATTTGTTTGGTCGCTAAGACAATGGTCGTTAAATCGGTCACTGATTAAAATAATATAGTTACTGAAATACCATTACAAACCCTAACTCAATTCACCCACACCATTCTCATATTCTACAAACAATGACTGAGTTACCCACCGGAAGCACAGCACCGTCTTCTTCGTCGCAACGCCTTCTTCGTCATCTTCTGATTGCAGCGCCGTCTCTTGAGGTCTCGTCATCGTTGTCTTCTGAAGTCTTGGCGTCGTCGCCTTCGTCTTTGAGATCTCGGCAGCGTTGGTGTCGTCTGAGTTCGCAGATCGTCTCATCACCATCCAGATCTGACTTTCTCATTGTCATGTCGTTCTTTTCTCATCGTCGCCTTCTTTGGTCGTGCCACCTCCTCTGCTCACTCCTTTGTTGTAAATCGTCGCCTTGACGTCCAGATCCGACGTTGCTCCTTGGCACATTTCATTGTTTCTGTACATCCTTGTTTAATTGCGATCTTACACACATCCTTCTGAAATCTTGTGAACCTTATATGTGATACTTGTTCTTCTCTTCCTAAACTTTGTATTCCTTTGAGTAAACTCGAGATTTTATCGGTTAACGTATAATTCCTAGATATAACAAGCGATACGTTAGTTTCTAAGATGCGGCTCATGGACCCAGAAGGTGAAACTTGTAAGTGTGCGACATCATAAGAAGATCATGAAGTAGGAGTATCCTGAAAAGGACGTTAAGGAGATTTTGGTACAAGTTGAAAGGTTAGTCTTGATGTTTGACTTTCGAATGTTCTTTGGGAGTGATGAACGATGTGAAAAGTGCTACATGTGTTTGACTTATTAAGGGAACAAGAGAGTGTGAATGTTAACTACATCTTTTCAACACAAACCTATCTTGTAACCTTTTGTACCCGAATGTAATTCTTTCTCATGTTTGGTAAAGTGCTAAAATCATGTAAAGTTGTGCAGATTATATCAATTTTCAAGGGTAGAATGTAAAATCCCTACAATACTCTTATTCCTCTTTTCTCCAAACCAAACCCTAATTCCTAAATTAAACCCACACACACTCACTCTCACACAATCACACACTCTGAAGTTAGAACAAAAGAAAAAGAAAGAAAAAGAGAGAGGGAAAAAGGAAGAAGAAGGGGAGAAGGAGGATGACGTCGGTGGGGCTGGACGCCACTGTCACTGTCACAGAGAAAAAGGAAGAGATGCATAGGAGAGATGAGAGAGAGTGAGGTCGCAGAACTTCCATGGAAAAAGAGGAAAGCACGCGACGGAGAAGAGGAAAGAGGGAGTCCTGTCACTGCCGCTGCCATTGATCGATGATGAGTTTGAAAAACTCCAAATTAATTTGATGATGATCAAACATTATTATAATAATTAATCACAAAATTATTAATTTGAATTTTAACTCACATTTGTTAATTAATAATTTTGTTGCTTGCAGATTTTGTCATTGGGCATAAAGAAAACTGAAAACTTAAAGCCCAAAATGGTTGGCCAAAAATAATCAACCTTGTGCAAAAATGTTTTAAAATATGTGGCTGATTATTATTGTGATAGTTGAGCCAGTTTTTGTTGAACAAGCCCAAATTAAATCCTTTGGTGAAAGACCAACTAGCTTGGTCCGAATTGAAAAAGGAAGGAAAGGGGTAGTGCTTGATTAGGTTCGGTTACCCATTCACTTGGGTGGAATTTAAATTTTGATTAAATGGATTTAATGCATGCCTTGGTAACATGAGAGAGAAAGTTCACATTGATTTGATTGCCATCATTACTCTCACACATTACTAAGCAAAGGAAAGTGGGAAATTAATCTATTTTTAATTTCATTCTTCAATTACATTGAAAGTTTTCTCTCTTCTCTCTCTTCTCTCTTATTGTTTTGGTCATGTCACAGAAAAGAAGAAGAAGCAAGTTATCAGAAGTGAAGCACTGTAGCAGTAAAGCTATGAACAAGCAAGAGACCAAGGTGATGATGGCTCTTGTAAAAAGAAGATCCACAGTATGGTGTGGCTGAGATCTTTGCCACTTATGGTTAGATGTGGTGAAGAAGTCTCAGGATTACCATGCCTAGAAATGGAAGGAATCCATTTAGAAGAAGATCCCTGAGGCATGGCTCGTCTCTACTTTGTGGTCACCCATCATAGAAGGTAGCTACTGTAGCTACGTGGAGGAGGAAGCAGAAGTGGAGCAGGAGGAGCTATCAAGGATCAAGCACTCATTAAGGGTTAGAAATCCTTCTTGGGGACCAAGTCAAGATGGAAGGCTCAAATTGATGAAGCTTGATGAGATGGGATGAGAGTGAGGTAATTGCATGTTGGATTTTGCATTCGGTTTCCTCTTCTCTCTCTGGACGAACCGGTTTTTGATGTTGAAGAAGAAGAAGATTAGCTCGGTTGAACCGTTTCAACCTTGGAGACTTCCCCTTCTATAATAAGGGTGAACAGTCAAGGCTTGAAGCAAGGAGAAAAGAGTGAAAAGCACAGAGTTCTCATAGCTACCCAAGCTAACAGAAGTTCTTCTCCTTAAATGTTTTTCATGTTGTATTTTTCTGTTTAATTTTGTCTGTCTTGAGTCTCATAGAAAAATGCAAACAGTGAGGTTTGTAAGAAAAAGCCATAGAGCGAAAATGGCAGAGTATACAAAATTAAAAGAAAAAGCCATAGATGTCCTAGAGGTCTTTTGTACATCTGTGTTGTGTTTCATGATTCTGTGGAAATTCCCTTGCAAGTTGGGTTAGTACTTAGCAGTTGAAAACTTGGTAGGTGACCAAGTCAAGTTCAGGGTTGGGGATAGACTCTGGACTTATCCCGGATAGGAATGGTAGTTCCTAGGGAGAATTGGTGTTTGTAATCTGTTTGATTATAGTGAAATTTCATCATTGTTGTGATGGAGACTGGATGTAAGCTGCACTGCACTTAGCAGCTGAACCAGGATACTTCTTGGTGTGATTCTCTCTCTCTCTTCTACTCAATTTCTGAATTTATTCATAGGAGACAAAATTGAAAAATATCTCCTTACTGGTTACGAGACAAAAAGAAAATGTCTCTTGACTAGTGACGAGACAAAAAGCAGAAATATCTCCTAAAGCAGTTTAAAAGGGTAGCAAGAGTTACTCATCAAAAAGGGGCTAAGATTCAACCCCCCTTCTCTTAGCCACTGATAAACCATCAATCGAGACTGTCGCTATCCCGGTTGAGGCCATCTTTATCGCCAAGCAGGGCAGAGAAGGGTGGCGCGAACGGGAGAGAGAAAGGAGAGCTCTGCTGGAGCAAGTTGCTGGGTTGCTGCTGCCTTCCACAACACCGCGAGATAGAGCAAACCTTCTGTTCTTCCACTGTCATTGCGGTTGCCTCCGTTGCAGGTGGAGGAGGTGACTGGAGAAGAGATTGTTCTGTTCTGCTTCTGCTTTTGGTATTCTATTGTTTGCCGGAGTCTCTGGGGCCATGAATGTTGCTGCCAGAGTCGTCAGAATTGTTGCCGTCAAGAGCCACCACTGCTCTTCCTTTACCTTGAAGTGGTAGCTATGCTGCTGTTGTTGTTGAGATTACATTCGTGACATTGTCGTTAGAGTTGCTGCTGCTGTTAGAATTGAAGTTGTTGCCACTGGCTCGGTCCAAATTCTGCGCTCTTTCATTCCATTCTATTCCAACCTTCCTCGCCATTTAATTTGGCATTTTGGGTTCGGTCTCTTCGGTCCCTTGGGACCAAGTTGTGAGTAGTCTTTACATTTATAATTGGTTGGCTTTGCATCTATAATGATTTTATTTTGATATATGTTGCTTTGAACTTATAATTACACTTACATATTATTATAAAAGGATTTTAAATTAGATTGAATAATCGATTTATTAGAACTAAACATTTATCTTTGTTAAGTTCATTTTAATATACACATGAGACTATATGTTTTTATGAGGCTATATGCATGTTTGACGAAGTTTTATATTATTTTAAAATATTTGATTTTATTCGAATATGATTTTTTTGAAGCATTGAAGTATTTGTTGTTACTCACTTATTTTGAAATTGTGAAATATGTTTGAAATGCCTTAAGTTTGAGAAAATATAATTGAAAAGGATTTGGATGAAAAAGTATTATTTGATGTGATTTGATACATTATATGTTTGAAGACGGAAGAATTTGTTATATGTGAAATTATATGTTTTGAATTGGTTTGGGAGGCTCGTATTAGAAAAGCGTAGTTAACGGCGGTTATGACGTTAACCTAGATGCATCTGGCTCAGACCTCAGCTAGGAGGGGCGTTGCTAGCCTAACGTGTAGGCCACACGTTGGATCTGTTATTCCGTACGGACATACTAGAGGAAAGGGCTACCCATAGAGGTAGAGCCGCCCAAGTGTGGACTTTTGATTTGATTTCTGTATGAGAATTCCCTTATTGATTCACTTATTATTATCAACTATTATTTTTTAATTAAAAAATTACTTTAATAATAATGTTTATATAGTCTCATGTCGATTATAGATGTATTGTTTGGTTACTGAATTACAAAATTTACCTCATTTTTCTAAAAATATTTTTTAGAAACAAATACTTGATTATGTGAGATTTTTTCTTTAAGAGTAATGATTTGCACCGAGTACTTATTCTTTGTCGAGTTCTTAAATATTATATACTTCATATGTCACAGGTAGAATCCAACTACTCTTAATTATTTTAATTTTGTTAAAAATGCATAACTATTTATTTTAGAACTTGTAAAATATTTGTAATTTTTTGCCACAGGAGCACATGTAATGATGTATGTATTATGGAGTAGAGTTTCTGCAAAATTTATTACACATACATTAATACATACGTCTTAGAATGATTCACCTTATTGGTGAAAGCATAAAAAAGAAGTTGGATGATATATATATATATATGCATGTGCCTATGAGTCTCACGAAAAGAAATATGAAAAAAATGTTATTTATATACTAAAATTAACTATTAAAATTAGTTATTAATATATTTGTATATAAATATATGTGATTTAATTTATATTTTCAATGTGTATTTATATTCTAATATGTGTTTATATACCTGCTTTTGCAAAAGAAGCAGTGACATTGACATCCAATGCCTCACAGAAATCAATCATCATAGTCCATTTGACGCTCTAAAAACTCCAAGTTACCCACCCAAGGAAAGCATTTGTTTAGTAACCTCCTTTTAAGTGAGGGCAGTCACAGAAGACAGCACGTCGAAGACGAGGCATTGCACCATCTTTGGATATAAGATATCTAACATCCACCCTTATCATGATCAACACCTGAAGCTCCGGAAAACTCCCAGCAGTACCACAATCAAGAGTTTGTTCCGTACAATATCCAATTTTAAATTTTAAAACTTGAAGTCTTGGAACTCGTCCCAAGGTATTCATGTCTTTTGACTTGAAATACGCAAAGCGTGACAATGTAATCTTGGTAAGAGTTGACGGAAATGCAATTGTGTCTAATGGAACCCAATTAACCACAGAAAACATAAGCTTCAGCTTAATTAGTTTTTTCAGGCGATGTAGGCTCCTTAAGATTTCTTCTGCTGGTTCATGTTGGTCTAAAGCTATATGTAACCCGAGTGTTCTCAAGTTGGGAAAGTAATCATCACCTAGTAATCTCCCTAGTTTTGAATCGGCATACACATAGCATAGTGTTTGGAGATTCTGCATTTTATCTTGTACTTCTTGTTCATCTACTAACAATCTCACCAGAAATTCACAATGAAGATGTCTCAGTTGCTTTAACCCTCCAATTCTTAGGTCCTTCAAACTAGTGTACAATACATGTAATGTTTCCAAACTGTGAAAGTCACATAATCCATCTAATTTAACTTCCATTTTCAAGTACCGGAGGGGTGTCAAACTCTTCAAATACTCAGCACTTGTTGAAGAACTAACCCGAGCCCATTTCGAAAAAGATAGCACATTAACTCGGAGGTTTTCTGGAATATGCTGTGACCACCCTCGTGCATCTTCATAAAAAAATAGTGAATGAGTGGATTCTTTATTGCACGTCTCTAATGAACAGGTATAGGATCCTACTGTGCTAGGAAAGGACAATAGTCTACGAGCATTGTTAGTGTTGTTATCAGGGTTGTTGCTCTCTGATATGCATAGTTCCCGAAAGAGATCATGGATCTTACATGTTTTCACGCCTTTCCTATCACTGCTTCTCCTTGCTACTTGTACCAAATTACGATCCACCATCTCCCTCAAGTATTGCTCACCAATATCTTCAGGTTCTGGTGGTGCTTCTTTTGATCTTCTAGTTTGAATTGGCCCTATGAACCCTTCTGCAATCCATAGACGGATCAAGTCTCTCACCTGAATCTTTTCATCTTCAGGAAACACCCCAAGATATAGAAAGCAAGGCTTCATTTTGTTAGGCAAATCATCATAGCTAAACTTCAAAATCTCCATCATCTTCTTACCTTCTTTGTCTTCAGCAATAGACCAGTAAGGTAGCAGGTTCTTGATTCCTTCCCATGCATCCTTTGATCTGTCCCTCTTTGCAACAATCCCCGCTATGGTTATAAGTGTCCCAAACATCATCAAGGACTACCAAGTACTTTTTTCCTTCCAAACATTTTCTCACCTGCTTCAGCTCCTCCTCATCACTTCTTGAATCTTCATTTTTAGATTTGCATGTGGATGGCTTCAGACAATTGTGAGAAGGCTTTTAAAAACTTCCTTTTCTCTTAAATCCTTGGAAACAGTTGCTCAGGCACGGCAAGGATATATCGTCTTGACCTCATCGCTATTGTAGATCTTTCGAGCAAGTGTAGTCTTGCCTAACCCACCCATGCCAACAATGGAAACAACATTCTCAGGGGAACCTTCTTCCTTGAGCTGATTAATCACAATTTCAAAATCTTTCACCAATCCCACTACATTTTTTTCTTTCACAGTAGATCCACTTTCTTTGTAGATGTAATGCTTCATAACCATATTAAGACCATTATTTGACAAATGCTCATCTTCTAGCCCATTTTTATTTTTTGTTGTTATACTGATTCTACTACCAGGACCAAACCAATCAGTTCCTCCTGCTAGTGAATTCAGTTGTTGTATGCTATCAACATCATCCAAAACTCGAAGAACCCTTTTCTGGTCTAGTCTTTTTTTTATTTCAGAGGATCCTTTGAATGTACTTCCAATCTTAGTCTTTACCTTTCCTATCATCTCAGAAAGAAGGGTGATCTGTAGAATTTCTAGGCCAAAACCACTTTCATTTGTTTTCTCACTGACATTAGAAAGAAAACTTGCAGCTACAAAGTGAGGCCTAATCTTGTTATACAGCTCCGCAACAAATTTGCTTATTTCACGTTCTCCATGAATTACCAACATAAAAGAGGTAGCATGTGAATCAATCTGTGGAAGTGATTTTGCCTCTTCAAGTTCAGAATCACATCCAAGTGGACGATCAATATGCAGAGGCAAGGGAGGAAGTCTTTTTGTGACCTCTTCAACAATCTTGTCCATAACCATACCCCATGGTCCGCAAGCAACATACATACACATTTTCTTTGCATTTTAATTTGTCTTCTTTTATACAAGAATACGCAACAATCTAATCAATGGACGAGATCAAACGTCTTAAAGAAGTTTACCTAAGTCTCCGCCTTCAAGTTTATCTAAATCCCAAAATTTAGCTAAACTCCGGGGTTCGATTTTGGTGAATATATCATATGGTGGTAATATAAAACTAACAATCCATATATAAGCACGTAAGTATATAGTTTTGTTAAAAACTGAAAATTTTAAAAATCATGTACTGAAATTTATGATCGTTGATTATATATGATTGACTTTTACTGTATTATTTGCCTAGATTTCGGAGGAAACCTGTTTAAATAGCTTTGTCTACAAAATAAATTAAGTACTAAGGTAGAGAAAATCAAGATTTTACGTGTAATAAAAAAAGTAAATTAAGTATGTAAATAAGATTTGAATCGTAAAATCGCCAGATGTAGTATAAATTTTATAAAATCGATTGAATCATTTTAATAGTTAAATCGAGATTCTAGCTACTATGATAACTACTCACGTAAGTTGACTGATGTTTTGTCCATATATGGTGCCAACTGCAGACAAAGCAGACCTCCATGCTTCCACTCTGTGCTTGTATCTTCCTTTTTCTTGATCAATCATGGCTGTTCTATAACTTTTCTTCTGATACTGCACATCTGATCGTAGCACATGGAAATAGATTGGTAACACCGGTCGCGTTTTTCCGTTGTTGGAACACTCCATGATCTTGACGAGTTCATCAAGGCACCACCGAGAAGTTGGATACTTGTCACAGAGTACAAGAATTGACATCCTTGATCTTTCAATTGCTTCAACAAGAGAACCTTCCAGCTCCTCCCCTGTTTTCAGCCCCTCGGTATCTCTGAAGGTCTCGATTCTTGCTTTGATCAAAGCATGATAGAGTGTGTTTGTGAATTCGAATCTTGTGTAACCTCTAAAGCTCAGGAAGACATCATACTCGAAATGTGATGATGAACTTGCTATGGTAACAGTCTTTGGAAGGTTTCAATTGCAATAATAATCGAGATTCAAGAATCAACAAAATAGAGATGGAAATGGACAGGTTTCTTTCTTTGTAGTTGCTGATTCTAAATATTTTAATGCAAATTGAACTTATATTACTATTTAGATGATTATATAACAGAATTGCTGCCGTCCATCAATGCTTTCCTTGGACAGTATATATATTTTATTTGATTTTTGCACTCCTCTGATTTTGTTCTTAAGATTATTAAATGTTCATCGAATTGCACATAATGTATATTTTTCTTCTTTGGCAATCTAAATCCATAACTAATCATTATAAATTATATGTACTTTTTTTTAATGTATATTTTGTATTTTAATATGTATTCTACTTTAGAGAGTGATTTTTGATAGCAAATTTTAACATACATCTAGCATAGTTGATGAATGACATATATTTGTTATAAAAAACTTTGGTCATGACAATTGCTTTTTCACCAGCAATTTTATTATATTAATTACTATATTATTAAACTCTTGATATCAGACTTAACCAACCTTAACTTGTCTTTTAGCATCGCCAGCATTCTTTATACATATATAAAAGAAATTATTATTTTTCAGTATGCATCATTAATTTGATATAATAAGAATATTACAATAAATACAAAAAAAAGTTGACCTCATCATCTTCTGCTTTAGCTCCTCTTCACTGTTTGAATCTTCATGTTCAGACAGTTGAGAAGGTTCTTGTAAACTTCTTTTTCTCTGTAGTCCTTAGAAACAGTTGCCCATGCATGACAAGGGAATAGCTTCTTCACCTCATAGCTATTATAGATCTTTGAGCAAGGGTAGTCTTGCCTAATCCACCCATGCCAACAATGGAAACAACGTTCCTAGGGAATCTTCTTCCATCAGTTGCTTAATCACATCATTCAAATCTTTCTTCAATGACAATAAGATACTCATTAGCTAATTCTTTTAATCAAGTTGGATTGCTCCAATAGTTAGCTCACTGGTCCGCTTAATCAAGTATTTTGTTAGTAACGCTCTACGCTAATAACATGAATTCACCTCGTATTTATTTATAACATAAAAGAAATTACATGCCATTTCACATCTTTAACAGAACATGCACAATGTAAAAGCGAATCATAATACACATGTTCATTTTCGAGGAATTACAATACGAAAATAAGTGCTAAAAGTGTCATTCGCAGTAAAAACAAACCACTTTATTCAAAAAAAAGAAAGAAAAACAGTGCAATATTAGAGGATCACACTCCATTACAACACAATATAAGACTGCAAGAGCACATGTAATGAGATGTATTATGGACGAAAGTTCTGCACAAATTGAACATAATTACATACACGTTAGAATGATTCATCTTATTGGTAGAAGCATAAAAAGGAAGTTGCATGAAAAGGCAATTAATTAAAGGTTTAATTATTCTGTTAGTTCATATAGTTTTACTAAATTTTTAATTAGATTTTTATATATATATTTTTTCAATTGGTCCTTCTATTGTTTTTAATTTTGTAATTAGATCTTTTCTAGTGTAAAAACTATTAGAGTTAACTAAATATCTTTTCGTAAATTGAAGATATTCATAATTTAAAATTTAATTAAAATTTTGATGT
>NC_029788.2:131762863-131768143 GCF_000816755.2 Arachis ipaensis | reverse complement strand
AAAATTAAAACATTAATCTAATAAAAATACAATTTTTATAATTTTAATTGTTTTATAAAAAAAGTTTTATGTATGTAGTTTTAAAATTAATTTAAAATTTAATACTTATAGAGCATTGTAGATATTCAATTATAAAAACTATCACTATAATTAAATTTTAATTAGATAGCATATGAGTCTTAGTAAAAGACATTGACATCCAATACCTCACAGAAATCAATCATCAAAATCATCATCATCCTCATCATCATCTTCTTCAAAATCCTCGTCGTCATGTGGCGTAAAATGCAAGTTACAACCCAAGGAACGCATTTGTTCAGGAAGGTCCTTCAACTCCAAGCCAGGGCAGCCATGGAAGACCGCACGTCGAAGGCAAGGCATGGCACCATCTTCTAAGGTAAGACATTTGACACACACAGATATCATGATAAACACTTGAAGCTGCAGAAAGCTCCTATCAGTACCACAATTAAGGATTTTTTCGATACAACGTACATCATGGAATTTTAAAATCTTAAGGCCGGGAATTCGTCCCAATGCATTCATGTCTTCGGACTTCAAACCATCAAAAAATGATATGGTAAGCTTGCTAAGATTTGACGGAAATGCAATTTTATCAACTGGAATTGGAAACGGTTCAGAGACCGGGAGCTCCAGTTTGAGTTTCTGTAGATTGCTTAGGCAGTGTAAACTACTAAAAGTTTTTTCTGCTGAATGTCTTCCTTCTTCAGTTACACATAAACCCAGTGTTCTTAAGTTGGGAAAGTAGCCATTGTCGAGTAAGGACCCTAGTTGTGAATCAACATGCACATAAAGTAGGGTTTGGAGATTCTGCATTTTGTTTTTTACCCCATCTTCATCTACTAATAAACACACTTCACATTCTCTTCGAAAATGTCTGAGTTGCTTTAACCCCCCAATACTTAGGTCCTTGGGAGTTCCATCGTTCATTATATGTAATGTTTGTATGCTCTGAAGCTTACTTACCCCATTTGGGTAAAAAATATCTATTTTCAAGAACTTGAAACTTTTCAACTCCTTCAAATTCTCAACATTCTTTTCATTAGTTAGATCATCAATCCATCCTTCAAAATATAGCACATTAACTCGATAGTCTTCTGGAATATGATGTGACCATCCCTTGGCATCTCCATAAATGAACAAGGAATAAGTGCATGATTGATGACATGTTACTGAACATGCATAGGATCCTATATCCCTTGGAAATGACAACCTACGAGCATTGTTACTGTTACTCTCTGAAATACACAATTCCCGAATGAGATCATGGATCTTACAAGTTTTGACGCCTTTCCCGTCACTCCTCCTACTGGCCACTTGTACCAAGTTACGATCCACTAGTTCCTTCAAGTATTGCTCACCAATATCTTCAGGTTCTGGTGCTACTTTTGATCTTCCACTCTGGATTGGCTCTATCAACCTTTCTGCTATCCATACTTCGATTAAATCTCTCACCCGAATCTCTATATCTTCAGGAAACACCCCAAGATATAGGAAGCATGGCTTCATTTTCTCAGACAGATCATCGTAGCTAAGCTTCAATATCTCCATCATCTTCTTACCTTCCTTGTCTTCAGCAACAGACCAGTAAGGGAGCAGGCTCTTGATTTCTTCCCATGCATCTTCTGATCTCTCCCTCTTCGCTACAATCCCCGCTATGGTTTTGATAGCCAATGGAAAACCATTGCAACTTTGGGCAATTGATCTACCAATACGTTGTAGATCCCGAGGACACTTTTTGCTGCAGAATACCTCATTGCAAAACAGTTTCCAACTTTCTTTTTTATCCAAAAAGGAAAGCCTGTGATGAGGCTTCTTTGACTCTGAAACGTTGGCCACCCGATCGTCGCGGGTAGTTAGTAGTATCATGCTTCCATTGTTGTTTTTAGGGAAACAACCCTTTAGAGCACCCCATGCGTTGTTAGTGTCCCAAACATCGTCAAGGACTACCAAGTACTTTTTTCCATTCAAATATTTCCTCACCTTCTCCTTTAGCTCCTCTTCACTACTTGAATCTTTATGTTTAGATTTGGATGTTAAGTTGAGAAGGCTTCTAAAAACTTCCTTTCCTCTGAAATCTCTGGAAACAGTTGCCCATGCTCGACAAGAGAATAGCTTCTTCACCTCATTGCTATCAAAAATCTTTCGAGCAAGAGTAGTCTTTCCTAACCCACCCATGCCAACAATGGAAACAACATTACCAGGAGAGTTTGCTTCCTTGAGTTGATTAATCACAACTTCAAAATCTTTCTCCAATCCCACTATATTTTCTTCCTTCCTAGTAGAACTACTTCCTTCGGTGAAGTAATATTTCTTAACCTCAACACCATTATTTGACATATGATCATCTAGCACATGTTCATATCTTGTTGTTATGATGATCCTACTACCGGGACCAAACCAATCAGTTCCTCCCGCTAGTGAATTCAGTTGTTGTATACTGTCAACATCATCCAAAACTAGAAGAACTCTTTTTTGGCCCAGTCTTCGTTTAATTTCAGAGGATCCTTTGAATGTGCTTCCGATCTTAGTCTTGACCACCTCTCCCATCTCAGAAAGAAGAGTTTCTTGTAGATGTTCTAGGCCACCACCACTTTCATTTGTTTTCTCACTGATATTAGAAAGAAAACTTGCAATTACAAAGTGAGGCCTAATCTTGTTATACAACTCCGCAACAAATTTGCTTATTTCATCACCATCTCCATGAATTCCCAGCATCAAACAAGGAGCATGAGAACCAATCTCTAAAAGTAATTCCGCCAGTTTAAGTTCAGAATCACATCCAAGGGGACGATCAATATGCAGAGGCAAGGGAGGAAGTCTTTTTGTGACCCTTTCAACAATCTTGTCAATAGCCTCACTCCATGGTCTGCTCTGAAGTCCTTGGGAGTTTCATCGTCCATTATATGTAATGTTTGTATGCTCTGAAGCTTACTTAGCTCATTTGGGTAAAAAATATCTATTTTCAAGAACTTGACACTTTTCAACTCCTTCAAATTCTCAACATTCTTTTCATCAGTTAGATGACTTAGATCATCAATCCATCCTTCAAAATATAGCACATTAACTCGACAGTCTTGTGGAATATGATGTGACCACCCCTTGACATCTCCATAAATGAACAAGGAATAAGTGCATGATTGATGACATGTTACTGAACATGCATAGGATCCTATATCCCTTGGAAAGGACAACCTACGAGCATTATTGTTACCGTTATGAGGGCTGTTACTCTCTGAAATACACAATTCCCGAATAAGATCGTGGATCTTACAAGTTTTGACGCCTTTCCCGTCACTCCTCCTACTGGCCACTTGTACCAAGTTACGATCCACTAGTTCCTTCAAGTATTGCTCACCAATATCTTCAGGTTCTGGTGCTACTTTTGATCTTCCACTCTGGATTGGCTCTATCAACCTTTCTGCTATCCATACTTCGATTAAGTCTCTCACCCGAATCTCTACATCTTCAGGAAACACCCCAAGATATAAGAAGCATGGCTTCATTTTCTCAGACAGATCATCATAGCTAAGCTTCAATATCTCCATCATCTTCTTACCTTCCTTGTCTTCAGCAACACACCAATGAGGGAGCAGATTCTTGATTTTTTTCCATTCATCCTCTGATCTCTCCCTCTTTGCTACAATCCCGGCTGTAGTTTTGATAGCCAATGGTAAACCCTTGCAACCTTCAGCAATTGATTTAGCAATAGGCTCTAAATCAGGAGGACACTCTTCTCCACCAAACACCTCGTTGTAAATCAATTCCCAACTTTCTTCTTCATTCAAGAGGAGAAGTTTGTGGTGGGGCTCCTTTGACCTTGCATAGTTTGCCACCTGATCATTTCGTGTAGTCACCAATACCCTGCTCCCATTGTTCTTATTTGGGAGAACATAATCCTTCAGCTTGTCCCACACTTGAATGTCCCACACATCATCGAGTACTACCAAGTACTTTCTCCTTTTCTCATTCAAACATTTTCTTACCTCGGACTTCAACTCTTCTTCGTTTTCAGGTATAGGCTTAGATGGCATCAGACAACGAAAAAGGCTCGAGAAAACTTCCTTTTCTCTGTAATCTTTGGAAACAGTTGCCCATGCACGCAAAGGGAATACCTCCCTCACCACTTTGCTACCATAGATCTTTTGGGCAAGAGTAGTCTTTCCTGACCCACCCATACCAACAATGGAAACAACATTCCTCCTCTTTGAATCTTCTTCCCTCAATTGATTAATTACATCTATGAAATCTTTTACAAATCCCACTACATGCTTTTCCTTCACTATCCCATCGCTGCCAACGATTTCACCTTCACGAATGCAATGTGTCTCAAGCTCAACACCATTCATTACAGGAGAATAATTCTGAAAGAGATCTTTGTTTTCTGTTGTTATGATGATCCTACTACCAGGACCAAACCAATCAACTATTCCCATTCCCGCTAGCAACTCCAAATGCTCTTCACTATCAACTCCTTCCAGAACCAGAAGCACTCTTTTATGCTGCAGCTCCTCCTTGGTCTCTACAACCATATCAGAAAGAAGCTCCTTTTTAAGATATTCCAAGCCATCATCAACGGTGTTTTTCATTAACTGTTTACCAACATCAACAACAAAACTTGCCGCTCTGAACTCATCTTTGATCTTATAGTATAGCTCAAATGCAAATGTTGTTATGTAACTCTTTTCTCTTTGATCTTCATAAATTCCCACCACACGTACAGTGTCACGAGATTCTAGGTTCAAAAGTGATTCGACCACTTCAAATTGAAAATCAAATCTATTTAATTTTTGCTTGATCTCTAGAAGTTTTGCAGAGACTTGTTCAGCAATCTTGCCAATGATCTCGGTTTCATACTTCCTACAAATCAACAACACAATATTAATATATTTTACGATTATTTACATTAATATATATAATGTATTTTATAATAAGGAAAAGTCTAGAGAGACAGCAGATTTATTAAAATTTGGCCAGCACTTAGCCAACAAAATAAAAATGAGTGATTCTTCACTATTAGATAAAATCTCACACCATTAAATATATGATTGATAGCTAATTGATGGCTACTACTCACAAAATTTGCTGTCCCTAACACTCCTCATTAAATTATAAAATTCAGGTATTAGTTAAATACATGAGAGTGTATTATTTTTTATTTTTATCATATTTAAATTATAATATCTTTATTTATTTTTGTAGATGATAAATTAAAATGTGATAAATCTAATTAAATTATTCATAGTAAAAGAAAATAAT
>NC_029788.2:131755086-131762838 GCF_000816755.2 Arachis ipaensis | reverse complement strand
TGCTAAATATTAAACCTCAAACCATAATTTGAAATATTAAATATTAAATTTTATTTATTTTGTTAAAATTATTTTTAAACAGATTAGAATTTTTTGTATCGAGG
Organism: Arachis ipaensis; assembly: GCF_000816755.2. Lineage (NCBI taxonomy): Eukaryota > Viridiplantae > Streptophyta > Magnoliopsida > Fabales > Fabaceae > Arachis > Arachis ipaensis. Next base: position 131,762,734 of record NC_029788.2, on the reverse strand, counting down.
AGTTATAAGGAGTCAAAATTAATTGATTGTTTAATTAACTACCACCGATAGTTAAATCCTGATTTTCAGATTTTCATTCAAATATTTAACTGAGTTTATATTCAACTTATTCTTTTAATGTTTATAAACTTTATTTAAATGTTAAACCTCAGATTTTTCAAAAACAAAAAAATTTAAAAAAAAAAAACTAATATTAATTAACTAAATTGATTTAAAAACAAAAAACTCACTCTTCATGCTTCTCTTGAACGTGTTGTCCGCTCAGCCCGCAAGCGGTAGATAAAGCCAACTTCCACGCTTCCGCCTTGTCTTTGCCTTCTCTCTTTTCATGTTTCTGCATGGCTTCCTTAGATTTGGTGCTAATCTGATGTCTCACTTCTGCGGGCGTCACGTGATAAAAAACTGGGAAAACGGGGCGTTTTGTTCCATTGTTGGAGTACTTGAGCATCTGTTCTAGTTCCAGGAGGCACCATGAGGAAGATACATAGTTTTCACTCATCACAACAATATGAATCCTTGATCTTTTAATTGCTTCCATCAGAGTAGGTTTAATTGCCTCACCTAGTTCCAGACCCGGATCATCCCTGAATACTTGGAGTTTTTTTACATCGGCCAGGCCATGATAGAGATAATCTGTGAATAAGAACCTTGTGTCCTCGCCTCTAAAGTTCAGAAAAACATCGTACATGCCTCCTTCTGATAAGGATGACATCGCCCACAACCACGGGGCCGGCGACAAAGACGACGAGGATGCGCCAGCCTGTCCATCATCGGCCATGATGTGGTATCAACAATGAATTGAAGGAAGCTAAGGAAGCAGGTGAAGTTGAATTATAACTCAGTGTATATAGCATATGCTGCCAAGTTTCTTGGTCAATGATGATATAGTTGGTGGTGACATTCGAATATACTAATATTATTTTAAATCTTATTGTTTAATTTAGTTAAACTTAATTTATAAAAAGACTTAGATGTATAGGATTCCTTATTATTTATTTGCTAGATGCAGTACTATGATGAATGAATGATATATATAGATTTGTTATAAAAAGACCTTGGCGATAAAAAATTGCATTATTGGACTCTTGTAATGCATATCATCGATCTTAATTAGACCACAAACAAGAAACAAAAAACTCACTTTTTAACGTCCTCGTTAGTTGACGGCATAATTATATATGGGTAATATTATAATAATGATATTTGTGTACAAAGTTTTAATTTTCTTAAATAAAAAAACAAAATTATTTCTATCTAGATGTTGTATTCTAATATAGAAAAAAGAAAAACGCGTCAGGCTGCAGGTCATCCTGTTAACTTGATAGAACATATATAATAGGATAATTATTAATTAGAGAGAGAGAGAGAGAGAGAGGGAGTAAGTAGCTATTTCAGTGTTAGTTAATTAGTACTAGTAATGCAAAAGATAGTATAAGGAATAGGGATGACATACACTATTGTCATAAAAAAATTTGAATAATCAAATTCTGTAAATCTTGATTCGGTAGGAGGTTTTTTCTCTTTTACTTGAAATAACAAAGGAAATTGTTCTTAATTCTCAAGTCATAATTCATCTTTTTTCTTATCCAGAATACGCAATGTTTCTAACTTGTCAAGTGTAGGTAACCAGTTTGTGGTAAAGCTAAGGCGTACCCTGAGGTATCTTAGGTGGAGCAACTTCTTGATATTTTCCTAATTCAATTGATTTACAAAATAAAAAGCAAGTAACTCGTAATTCAGCCCATCCCAAAAATTTAAATGTCATTTGTCAGTTTAGATAATTTGATATAAGGTAAAATATGATTTGATCCAATAGATCGGAGTTATTTTTAGATGGTTTATAGTTGTGGCAAATGAATCTATGTTATGCTGGAATTTAATCGAGTCTGAGCTTATGTTCAGCTCTTTATATAGCAAATAAGAAATAAGATTATGTATCAAGCTTTGAAATTTAATTCTTACGTATTTGCAGTGGTTTGGATCTGAATTACGGAGGTTGTAGATTGGATTCAATTGTTTTCTTTATCAGATTTTGGTGAGAGCTAAATCGCAATCTATGAACTTTTTGGTTATATTCATATCTGATCTTTGTTAGCTATATCAGAATATGCCGGCATAGATTAGTGTAATGACTCACATTCAGTAATGATATTTGTCATTGTCCTAATACAGAGCAATGTTTTTTGGGGTCAAGAAAAACTTATATATATCAAAAGTAGACAGACATATGATGGAGTGATTTGGAATCTTAGCCATGATCAAGGATTTAACGCTATACACTAATATGAATTCATCTCATGTATTATGTATAACATGGAAGAAATTACATGTCATTCAAACCTTCAACAGAACATGCACAACGTAAAAGGGAATCACAATACAAATGTGTTTGAGGAATTACAATACCAAAATAGTACTAACAAGTGTCACTCAAAATAAAAACAAGCACTTTATTCAAATAAAAGAAAGAAAAGAAAAACAGTGCAATCACACTCCATTACAATACAGTGAGGCTGCAGGACCACATGTAATGATATGTATTATGGAGGAGAGTTCTTGTCATGGCCCAAAATGAGCCATGATCGGCGTTTAGGAAAATAATCCCCAAGCAAGCCTAATAGGGGAGAGGTAGGGGTCAGCCGCAGTGGAGCAGAGTAAAGGCGGAGATAGCTTCGGGTTGCACCAGCGGTGAGCTTCAGCGATGGCAATATCTCCGTCCGACGCGGCCCCTTCAGCGGCGATGACCGTAACTCCAGCGATGAGTCCCAGCAGCGACGATAGTGGTGCTGCCTTCTCTTTATCCATCTCTCTCCTTATTCGTCTCTCCCTCTGCCTCTATAACTCGACAGCGGCGACGGCTTCTCTTTGCTTTGCCAGTGCCGTCATCTTCTTCTCTTCTTCCCTCGGTGACTTTCTCACCCCCTTTTCTCTATTTCTTTTGTTCAGACTTAAGAGTGTATGCTTATGTGAGAGTAAGAGTGTGTGGGTTTAATTTAGGCATTATGGTTAGGTTTTGGTAAAAAGAATAAGGGTACTGTAGGAATTTTGATAAAATTAAAGGATAGGATAACAATAAAAGAAATCAAATATAAAATATTTCAGAAAAATTTTGGGACGTTACATTCTATCCTCCTTAAAAGAATTTTCGTCCTCGAAAATTAATACCGTATGAAAAATGTTGCATGGTTTTAGCCTTCTACCAAACATGAAAAAGAAGTATAATCGGGTGTTAAAATTTCAAGATAGATGTGTGTTAAAACGATACGGTTGGCATTCACCGACTCTCGTTTCATTGACAACTCAGATATACATAACACTCTTCACTTCTTCGTCAATCTCCTCAAAATACAATCTTACTTTATAATCTCCTTGGTTTTGTAGTATACATCCATGGAAGCAATCAGTCTTATGTCAAGTCTTAGAATTACAACTTTCTGAACTTCAGCATCAATAAGTTATGTCCTAATGAACTAACATATCGCTTGCTATCTGGAAATCGCACGTGACACCAAAACAAGCACGAGTTTACTCAAAAGGATACAAAACTTAGAAAGAGAAGAGCAACATCACAAATGAGGTTCGCAAGAATTTGGAAGGATGCGTAAGATCACAATTAAGCAATGATGTATAAAAACAGTGAAGTGTGCCAGAAAGAGAGTCAACTACATCCTAACAAGGAAATCTGAATCGAGGAGCTCTGATAGAAACAATAAAAAAAATGGAATATTAGGTCAAAACAAGTTCAAGTTGAATCAACTAAGCGCAAAGTTCACGAGTTAAAGACAAACTCGAATGTATGCATATATATCTTTATCGTTGTTTTTTTTTTATATATAAATAAATGGAAAACAGACATGCAAGTATAACCATGGTTATAGAAAAAGGCTGACTATCTTTTATGTGAAAAGGAGAACAATTATAAACTATAAGTTGCCAATTGTGAACCAGTCATTCTACATACACTGAGGCACATATTTTATATAGACAAATATATATATCTGCTTTGCAACAGTTTTCAACTGATATTAATGGCTCTTAAAAAGTTAATATGCATAAGAATAAATAAAATGAAAATCGGAGCATATAATAATCATCACTGGTTGGAGGAAGATGTGAAATCCGTGTAAAAGAAATTTCTCAAAAGAAAAAGGAAGGGAAAAAGCTTAAAGTAATGGTGATGTTTTATGTATACAATACACTCTGATAGAAGTCAAAATGCCAAATGCTAAAATATTTTAACAATTTCAAAAAGAGTCAAGAAATATAATAATTAAATACTTAAATGAGTGCAGAGCAAGAGAACTCAACTTCCATAATCGTGACATAAAGGTTAATGATTAAGATGCAAAGCAAGGAAATATTCAGGTAAATACTCAATAATACTAATAATAAAATTAGCAATAACTTTGTTACAAGAGCAAGGACATCTTAAACTACTAATCTTCCAAAAAAAAAAGTTTATAATAATTAGTTGAATATAATAAAGAGAAAAACTCATATAAATAATTTATTCAGCTTAAAAAAAATTGGATATCTAGTCCTTTTGTCGGAAATTGCTAGCAATTCTTTCCAATATCTAAGACCTACAATCCCAATCTCACAAGGGCAATACAAACCAAGAAAAACAAATCTTCTAATTATCTAAGAATAAAAGTAATGGTTGAGAATAAGATGATTTTCAAAAAGCAAAGGGTTAAGAAAATTCTCAAGTTTCATATCTTAGCCGAAAGCAAAATTCATTTTATAATCACCATCTAAAAGGCAAATGCTCACAATCTTTCTCTCAACTTATCAAGTCAAAAATAGTTCCTGACAGAAAAACCATATCCAAAAACAAAGAACCACAACGGAACCAGAATATCAAATTAGAAAAGCACAATCAAACTTTTAGGTCAGAAAAGACTTTTGATATAGCGAACTGATCACCCAATTAATTCACTACACTTAAGCAAAGAAAATCACCAATCAAACAAACAACATCATATGTTTCATCACATAGTTCTTCTTCTTGAGCAACTAGATAACAATTTTCAAAATTATTGATTTATAAAAAAAGAATCAAAGGCAAATCAAAATTATGTTATAATTTTAAAGATTACCAACATAAGAAGAAAAATTCCAATATCGCTTATCAAATCCAGAACAAAGCATTTCGATCAGAACTCAACAAATCCATGAAATCTACAAATCCAAATACTGTTCTATAAAAGAATTAGATAGCAATTTATAACAAACATCGATCGAATTTTCTAAATAATGCATGATATCTTGACTCAGGAATCATAGAGCATACAAAGACGGAAAAAAAAAATTAAAGCAAACATTCACAAAATCGAAAAAAAAAAATCAGAACTAGCTACAAGAGAAATCGCAAACTGAAACCAAAGCTGAAACCATTGCAAAAATATGTTCGAGAAAAATTTACCGAAGGTTAAGTCTAGATTAGATACAAAAGGACATGAATAGTAAGAAGTGGCAGAAGACGCATAATCACAATAATCAGAAGACAACAATGACAAAGGACAAAGAGGACATTTCTATAGGCCTTTGATAGTGTCACAATTTGTACAAATAGGCGCGCTTCTATTTATACAATTGTGATCCTACCATATGACACTTGCTCCATATTTCACAGGTTAACCTAAAGCTCTGATACCACTTTGTCATGGCCCAAAATGAGCCATGATCGGCGCTTAGGAAAATAATCCCCAAGCAAGCCTAACCGACTCAAATATAAGTTGAATAAGAAAATTACAAATATTTGAAATAAATTTACAATGTTTAAAATGAATAATTACATATTTTTAACAAACAAAAAATAAAACAAATATGAGTGGATCCTGCCTGTGACATATGGAGCATACAACGTCTAGGAACTCAACAAGGAACAAATACCTATTGTAGATCATAATTCTTGGATAGAGAGCTCACATATTCAAGTATTTATTCCTGAAAAATATTTTTAGAAAAACGGAATGAGTTTTGCAACTCAGTGACTAGACAATACATTTATAATCCATATGAGACCATATAACATTATTATTAAAGTAATTTCTTAATTAGAAAATAGTAATTGATCATAATAAGCGAATCAATAAGGGAGTTCTCATACAGAAATCAAATCAAAAGTCCACACTTGGGCGGCTCCACCTCAATGAGTAGCCCTTTCCTCTCGTGTGTCCTAACAGAATAACAGATCTAACGTGTGGCCTACACGTTAGGCTAGCAACACCCCTGCTAGCTGGAGTCTGAGTTAGATGCATCTAAGTTAACGTCATAACCGCCGTTAACTACGGTTTTCTAATACGAGCCTCCCAAACCAATTCAAAATATATATATTTTCAAATATAACAAATTCTTCAGACTTGCAAACATATGAGATATCAAATTAAATAATACTTTCTCATAAGAAATATTTTCTAATCATAACTTCTTTGATCATAAGTAATTTCAAATACATTTCACAATTTCAAAGTCAATAAGTACTAACAAATACTTCAATGCTTCAAAAGTATATATTCGAATAAAATCAAATGTTCTAAAATAATATAAAACTTCATCAAACATATATATAGTCTCATGTATAGTTCCAAAAGTATAAACTTCATAAAAATGAGTTATTTAATTCTAATAAATCAATTATTTTAATCAATTCAAAATCGTTCAAAGCAAATATAGCTATAATTCAAAGATCATAATAGATATATATATATATATCAAAATAATTGTAGATGCACAATCAACAATCATAAATGTAAGCCTACTCACAGCGTGGTCCTAAGGGACCGAATAGACCAAACCCGGAGTGCCGAATTAAAGGGTACGAAAGAGTGCAGAATGGTAGTAGCACTTAGTCTTGCCAAAGGAAACAAGGGGATGGAGCATTAGCAGCTCCGATGACCCTCTCGCAGTGAAGCAGAGTAGAGGCGGAGGTAGCTTCGGGTTGCACCAGCGGTGAGCTTCAGCGATGGCAATATCTCCGTCCGACGCGGCCCCTTCAGCGGCGATGACCGTAACTCCAGCGATGAGTCCCAGCAGCGACGATAGTGGTGCTGCCTTCTCTTTATCCATCTCTCCTTATTCGTCTCTCCCTCTGCCTCTATAACTCGACAGCGGCGACGGCTTCTCTTTGCTTTGCCAGTGCCGTCATCTTCTTCTCTTCTTTCCTCGGTGACTTTCTCACCCCCTTTTCTCTATTTCTTTTGTTCAGACTTAAGAGTGTATGCTTATGTGAGAGTAAGAGTGTGTGGGTTTAATTTAGGCATTAGAGTTAGATTTTGGTAAAAAGAATAAGGGTAGTGTAGGAATTTTGATAAAATTAAAGGATAGGATAATAATAAAAGAAATCAAATATAAAATATTTCAGAAAAAGTTTGGGACGTTACAGTTCTGCACAAATAAAATGAATGATTCACCTTATTAGCAAAAGCATAAAAAACACGTTGCATGAAAAAAGGTAATCAGGCAGCATAAATCATATATATGCCTGTGCTTATGGGTAAATATATACCTGCTTTTGGGACAGAAGCAGTGACATTGACTTTCAATGCCTCAAAATAATCAATCAATCAATCAATCATTATCACATCATCGTAGTCGCGGTCGTTGTCGTCTGTCCTCCTCCTCCTCCTCCTCCTCCTCCTCAAAA
>NC_029788.2:131750900-131754906 GCF_000816755.2 Arachis ipaensis | reverse complement strand
CCTCCTCCTCCTCCTCCTCCTCCTCCTCCTTAAAATCATCATCATCAGGTTTAATAAAATGCAAGTCAAATTCCGGGGAACGCATTCGTTCAGGAAGGGATTGCTTCTTCAAGCTAAAGCACTTATAAAAGACAGCACGTCGAAGTCTAGGCATCGCACCAGCTTCTAATGTAACACTTGAGACCCTCACCCATATCATGATTAACACTTGAAGCTGCGGAAAGCTCCCAGCCCCACCACAATTAAGGACCTCTTGGGCACAGTCTACTTCTTGAAATTTTAAAAATCGAAGGCTGCGAATCCGTCCCAAAGCATTCATGTCTTGATCTTTCAAATCATCACACCAATACAAGACAATCTGGGTAAGATTTGACGGAAATATAATATTACATACTGGAATTTCTCTACCCATCAAAAGATACTTAAGTTTCAGTTTACGTAGCTTGCTTAGGCGGTGCAGGCTCCTCAAGTTTTCGTATACTAATTGATATTCTTCTTTAGATATCACTAAACCCAGTGTTCTCAAGTTGGCAAAGCAGCCATTGTTGAGTAAGAGCCCTAGTTGTGAATCTACAAAAACATTACACAGGGTTTGGATATTCTGCTTTCTATCTTTTACCCTTTCATCTACCAATAAACGCACAGAATTGTTGCTATGCAAATGTCTCATTTCCTTGAACCCCTCATCAACACTTATTTTCCCTCCGGTAGAAGTGAACAGTACTTGCATTGTTTGTGAACTCGGAAGCTTAAATAACGGAGGTGAGGCAGCCAAATCCATTTTCAAGAACTTGAGGCTTTTCAACCTCTCCAAGTCCTCAGCATTCTTTTCAGTTGGTACCCCACTGATTCCATTCAAATATAGCACATTAACTGGGCAATCTTCTGGAATATGATTTGTCCACCACCCGCTGTAATATCCATAAACGAACAAGGAACAAGTGCTTGAATGATTACATGTTACCGAACATGCATAGCATCCTTCGCTCCTGGAAAAGGACAACCTGCGAGCATTATTACTGTTATCAGGGTTGTCGTTACTCACCAATATGCACAGTTCTCGGATGAGATCGTGGATCTGACATGTTTTCACGCCTTTGCCATCACTCCTCCTCTTGGCCACTTGTACCAAGTTACGATCCACTAGCTCCTTCAAGTATTCCTCACCAATATCTTCAGGTTCTATCAATGTTATTCCAGTTTGGATTGGCTTTATGAAGTCTTCTGCTATCCAAAGTTGGATTAAGTCTCTCACCCGAATCTCTATATCTTCAGGAAACACCCCAAGATATAGGAAGCATGGCTTCATTTTCTCAGACAGATCATCGTAGCTAAGCTTCAATATCTCCATCATCTTCTTACCTTCCTTGTCTTCAGCAACAGACCAGTAAGGGAGCAGGTTCTCGATTTTTTCCCATGCATCCTCTGATCTCTCCTTCTTCGCGACAATCCCGGCTGTGGTTTTGATAGCCAATGGTAAACCTTTGCAGCTTTCGAAAGCAATTGATCTTCCAATAAGCTCTAAAGGAGGAGGACACTCTTCTCTGCCAAACACCTTATTGCGAAACATTTCCCAACTTTGATCTTCATCCAACAAGCCTAGTTGATGGTGAGGCTCCTTTGACCTTGCATAATTCGCTATTTGATCATTACGAGTAGTTACTAGTATCATGCTGCCATTGTTGTTATCCGGTAAAGGAGCCTTTAGCTTGTCCCATACGTTTGCTTCCCATAGATCGTCAAGCACTACCAAATACTTTTTCCCATTCAAACGCTTTCTCACCATATCTTTCAACTTCTCTTCACCTGCATTTTCATATTCAGCTTCGGGTACCTTCAAAGACTTGAGAAGGTTTTTGAAAACTTCCATTGACATGCACTCTCTGGAAACGGTTGCCCATGCGCGGCAAGGAAATAGCTCTCTGGCCTCATCGCTATTGTAGACCATTCTGGCAAGGGTAGTCTTGCCCGATCCACCCATGCCAACAATCGAAACAACATTCCTAGCAGAATCTTCTTCTGTGAGTTGATTAATTATTACATCCAAGTCTTTCTCCAATCCCACTACATTTTCTTCCATCATAGTAGAGCTTCCTCTGTTGCCTTCGAATTCACCTTCATCGAAGCGATATTTCTTAATATCAACACCAGCATGCTCATCTAGCACATGTTCATATCTTGTTGTTATGATGATCCTACTACCGGGACCAAACCAATCAGTTCCTCCCGCTAGTGAATTCAGTTGTTGTATACTGTCAACATCATCCAAAACTAGAAGAACTCTTTTTTGGCCCAGTCTTCGTTTTATTTCAGAGGATCCTTTGAATGTGCTTCCAATCTTAGTCTTGACCACCTCTCCCATCTCAGAAAGAAGAGTTTCTTGTAGATGTTCTAGGCCACCACCACTTTCATTTGTTTTCTCACTGATATTAGAAAGAAAACTTGCAATTACAAAGTGAGGCCTAATCTTGTTATACAACTCCGCAACAAATTTGCTTATTTCATCACCATCTCCATGAATTCCCAGCATCAAACAAGGAGCATGAGAATCAATCTGTAGAAGTGATTTTGCCTCTTCAAGTTCAGAATCACATCTAAGTGGACGGTCAATATGCAGAGGCAAAGGAGGAAGCCTTGTTGTGACCTCTTCAACAATCTTGTCAATAGCCTCACCCCATGGTCTGCAAAACACATGCATACAGCATACACATTTTCTTTGCATTCTAATTTGTCTTCTTTTATAGAAAAACTACTTACATATAGAAAAATGAACCAAGGAAGACCAAAACATACTAAAATATATCCGCATATGTCCAATTCTTTATCTAGATGAACATACCATGTATAGGATGAAAGTTAATGCTATGTCCTAGATACATTAAAAACTTGGATCTAGGTAAACTAAGACAAATTCGGGTAGACTTGAATAAACTCTTGAGTTTGTCAAAATTAGTCTCTTAAGAATCAAAATACTTAATTTTACAAAAAATCCTCCTAATCAGACTCTTAGGAAAATTAATGAAGTTATATATCATATCTAGAGTCAATATATTTTTACATGATGGTTGATTATAAATGATTGACGTTTATTATTTGGCTAGATTTTGGAGGAAACCTGTTTAAAATTTTAAATAGCTTTGCTACAAAATAAAGTAACTACTCACGTAAGTGGACTGATGTTTTGTCCATATTTGCTGCCAACTGCAGACAAGGCAGACCTCCATGCTTCCACTCTGTGCTTGTATCTTCCTTTTTCTTGATCAATCATGGCTGTTCTATAACTATTCTTCTGATACTGCACATCTGATCGTAGCACATGGAAATAGATTGGTAACACTGGTCGCGTTTTTCCGTTCTCCGAACACTCCATGATCTTAACGAGTTCATCGAGGCACCACTTGGAAGTTGGATACATGTCACAGAGTACAAGAACTGACATCCTTGATCTTTCAATTGCTTCCACAAGAGAACCATCCAGCTCCTCCCCTATTCTCAGCCCCTCGGTATCTCTGAAGGTCTCGATTCTTGCTTTGATCAAAGCATGATAGAGCGTGTCGGTGAAATCGAACCTTGTGTAACCTCTAAAGCTCAGAAAAACATCATACTTGAAATATGACAATGATGTTGCACCTTGATCTGATGATGAACTTGCCATGGTAACAGTGGTCTTCGGAAGGTTTCAATTGCAACAACGATCAAGATTCAAGAGTCAACAAAATAGAAATAGAAATGGACATTATGTGAAACTCACTACAAACAAGCGCGGAGCCAAGCTTTGTAGCGGCTGATTCTATATATTTTATTTTAAAAAATATAAGAAACCAAATTTTTAATAACTAAACTTTAGTATTTACTATACTAGTTAAAAAAATCATTGATTTAAATTAGTTTAATTAGAATAACTATGCTTTTTTTTTCAATGCGTATTGATTTTTTTGAATTAACTTAAACTATATTTTTTAAATAAATAGATTATAAAAAATTATGATTTAATATTTAGATTTAT
>NC_029788.2:131735493-131750538 GCF_000816755.2 Arachis ipaensis | reverse complement strand
ATGGTAATACTATATAGAAATTTAATTATTTTTTATATTGTAAAATTATAAAATTGTCGTCTATATATAAAATTATCGATATGACATAAATATAAAAGGCAATATGGCATAAGTTCATTCTATTATATATTAGCATTAATTTTTATATGATATAAATAGATGTCTATTTTCTTAAGATATAGATTATTAAATAATGTTCATCACATTTACTTTTCTTCGTTAGTTGGCAATCTGAATCCTTAACTAAGCATTACAAATCCATTTATAATATGTTAAAGTAGAAATCAAATAATTCCAGTGTTCCACAATCATTTTGGATATTTGACATGTTTTTTATTTTATTAGATAAGCTTTTTTTTTTTCAAAAAAAATAACATGGTTTTTTTTTCTGCATTATATCATAATAGGTTACTCTATATATACTACCATTACATATTTAATGTATATAACTCGGAATCGGGTATTGTATTTGTATGTGTGGCTGCAAGTCATACAAGCAGTGTGGATATCAATAATGAAGGAAGGAAACAGATAAAGTTGAATTTATAATTCATTGTGTATAGCATAAAAGCGTATATATGCTGCCAAGTTTCCCGGTAAATGATATATATTTGGTGGATAGATTCATGACCTTGCTTGGTGATCTTGGAATATATTATTCGCTACTTGCAGTACTGTGATGATGAATGTGATATATATATATATTGTGTGTATGTGTTTCACGATGACTATTGCTTTCACCTACCGGCAATTTATTATACTAACTAGAATGAGACTGCTCGATGAGCGACAGTAAATTAGTAAATTAATGATAGTATATAATAAATATTAAAATTTGTTATATTTTATAAAATTAAATTAAATGTGTAAATTAAAGTTAAATTTAAAAGATATTTTATTTAAAATAATTTGTAGTACAAAAGATTTGAATATTAGAATTGTATGTATAAAATAATATTTTTATTTAGTAGTTTGATTTTTGTATTTGTTTTAGTTGATGAACTTAGTCTTCTTATATGGTGTCTTCTTTTTTTTATTGGTTGTTGTTAGAGTTGTTACTTTCTTCTTTTTATGTAAGTTTTTGTAAAGACATGTTCTTTATAAATTGTTGAGTTATATACACTTTTTATTGTGTTGTTTGTTCCATCTTTGCAAGTATGTTCTTCTTCCGAATATGTGTCTTGAATTTGTATAGTTTTCTTTCTCCTTAATCTCTTGATGGGTATGTGATCTTCATCTAATGATATTAGTGTTGGCGAAGTTAGTTCATATAATCAATGAATAATTTAAATTAGAAAAAAAAAATGATGTATAAAATAACTAAAATAAGTGATTTTTTTTTAGTATTATCTGTTTTATTTGTTGTAATGAGTATTGAAGTTCAGTTCTTTTTGTTGGAACAAATGTCTTGGTAAGAGTGTATTGTTTAGAACTTTCTTTAAGATTAAAATCATTTATATTGACTTCAAATATAAGTGAGGTTGCACAAATTTTTCAATTGGGGTGGTGTTTCAATGTCATTAGTCGTTACTTTTCTGGAGTAATGCCATTAGATTTGAAACAGTTGTACCCAACAATTTTTTTTTGCTTCGCCATTAAATAGTACAAAAGTTGTTGTACCACTTTGATCAGAAACCTTTAATTGATTTCGAACCTAAAATAAGTATTGAGTCAGTAACTAATAATTTGATAGATGGGATTATGAAAAATATATAAAGTTACCTCATTGGATAGTGTGTGGTGTTTGATTACATGTGTCACAAATATAGTTATCTCCTTTTTCATATGCTTTTTTGTTACACTTTTCACATTCAACATAATTATTTCCATTGAGTAAGTTTGGGATGGTGTGTAGTTCGGAAATAAATTTTTTTGTACTAAATTTGATGTTATTTGAAGGAATAGTAATAAGAGATTTATATGAGTAGTTCAAATAGTATGAAATTTGAATATTTGTAATGTAAAATTTATTGTGATTAATAATATTATTATGAAATTTGTAATATGAATAATGTTTATTACATTGAATGAGTTATTTATAAAAATTAATAAATTAATTATTAGAATTATAAATTTATTGTCAATTTCGTTCTTATTTTTTGTAGTGCAAAATTTAAACTCATGAATAGATACATAGATACAAAATTATTAATATATGTCTCTCATCGTATAAATTCTTCATTTTTTTTTTATTTTTTTTACTGTGAGACTAATTTTATATACTTCTCACATTTGTAACATTAACATATATCAAAGTTTTTGTTTGTGTTTATATTTGCACTTTGTACGTAATTAACTCCTAAACCACAACTTAAGTATGAAACGTACCAAGAGCTAGAGTAGTTAATTAAAATTTTACGTAAAATTTAATGAGTAATTAGAGAAAGAGAATAAGTATAATTTAATGACCATATCTCGTATCTCTTATGTCTTCAAACTACTACACGTGGCCATACAACGTTACCCTAAAGCCAAAGCATGCAAAATAACCATCAAAACCAAACTTACAATTCAAGAACAAACAACATTGCCAAATACGTCACAATTAACTAACATATACCCCTATATTAAAATTTTGCAACATATACTAGTGTTTTGTCGATTTTTAGCAAATTGATGGTGGTTTGATATCTAATAGTCTGGAAACAAAATTTACTCCTCTTTTACAGGTACTAATTTTCTATAAGTACATCAAAGTATTTTAAATTAGACGAGCATCCAAATAAAAGGTAAATTAAAGTTTGTAAAAGAATAAAAGAAGTGAAAAACAAAACGTTCGAAAAATAAATTGACGGAAATTAAATCGAAAAAGGTTCCATTAAAATTTAAAAAAAAAGCAATAAAGATGCCTTCGACTGCGTCAAAGAACTTTGGGCATGAATCACTAAGAGAAAGTATTATGTTCTAATATTAATTTTAATATAAAAAGGATTTTTGCTTTTGGTTAGACTTAAAGGTTTCGTTAAGAGCAGCTTTTAGTGATTTTAAGGGAAATTTGATTTTGACTGAATAATTGCTTTTGTGATATTTTGGAAGAAGTCAGAGAATTGGTTTTAAGGAGGAACCTAAAAGTGGTTTTAATTTAAATGAATCGATTCCGTTTCAAGTGAATTGACTTTGGATTGGGTTGGGACTTGTGACTTTTTTATATGATCCGATTTTATAATAAACTCTGTTTTTATTTGCTTAAACCAATGATCTATGATTTTAAGAATTTCAATGAATTTTTAAGAAATTGAGATAGGTTGTCCTTCCCTAAAGTCTTGAGACTCGACTGAGAAATTTTATTATCAAATCCTATATTAGGATGAATGATTTTGAATCTTTCAAAGGAGATTTTAATTTGGCCTGATTTTGAAATTTTGAAAATATGATGCTGACGATGACTTTATTTTAGAAAAGAGAAAGTTACATTTGAGGAAAAGTGGCTATGAGCCTGAAAAGATTTGTGAAATGGGATTTTAAAGGCTAAAACCAAGGCTGGAAAGGATTGATTTTCGATTTCAAAGTAAATTGAATTGAGAAAAAGTGATTTATGGTTTGAATGATGATTTTATGAGTTTAATGATGTTGGATGGTGGAAGTGTTTTATGTTATGAGCCAGAATGGCTGTATATGATAATGAATTATGGCTGATTGTGAAATATGTTATGAGCCGGATGGTTGAGTATGAATATGAATGATTTTGACTTGATAAAGTGATTGTGCACTTCCAATTATCTGAGATACGAGTTTTTCTAGGTGAAAGCAGTGGCTAGCCACCACGTGCTCCGGGTTGAGACTCGATATTCTGCTGACCTTATGTCGTAAGTGTGGCCGGACACTGTGAAAGTTTCGGATGAGCTCGCCCCCGTGAATATACACCAGTGAAGGTGTTGGATGTGAATTATAATTATGATTGTGAATGACTTGAGTTGGGGATGCACGACAGAGGGACAGTCCAATGGTTAGCTACCAGGACTTGTCAGGTTGGCTTTATAACTGCTTGTTTGTGCTTGAACTTCCTACTTGTGTTTGCGACCGAAACTCTGTTGGATTGTGGTGGATTGGCTGATGTTGGATTGTTTGGGCCTAGGGCCGTGGTTAATATGAGATGGGCTGATGGTTGATTTCGGTTGTGTTTTTTGTTTAGAAAAGTTATGAAAAACTAATTTGGTTTAGCATAGATAAACCTTTTGAAAGGCCTTTGAATTTCTAAGAAAATGAACAGTTCTTCTTTCAAAAAGGATTTCAGTTTTTCTCTTATAGTAAACCTTTGCCTTTGAAAAGATGCATAAGGCGGTTATTAATCATTGTAACAAATTTATCTCGCGTATTCTATTATAGTAATTCTGCAACCCTATAGTGAGAACCCTTTCAAGAATGATGTACAAATCTTCTATTTTCAGGTTGCAGATGACGAAGTTCAGAAGATATTATTTATTTTTCTGTCAGATGATATTTTTGTATTGTTTTAATATTTATGTTTCCCTCGCTTTTAATTTTGCAAGTCTTGTATGAGGGATAGGATTGTGATGATATGTTTGTAAATTAATATATGCGTGTGTGTGTGTTTATATCCTGTGAGTATTGTAGCTTATATTGTAAGTCTGGATGTTTGTTTTTTTGGAAAGTTCGGTTAAAGTTTTATACAGGCTCATAGTTTAATATTAAATAGTATAAGAGTCGTCTTAATATCCGAGCTATTAAAGTGGCACAGGCGGAAGCGTGGCTTTTGGTAGTTAGGATGTTACACTCAGCTAGTTCGAAGGACAAGACCCATTCTGGTACCATTATATCATTTCTACATATATTCCACTTAAGTTAGAATAAATCTTAACTTATAACTGTGTACCTTACATATTAGCCCACTACTACTGCTCAATCAATTACCTCTCCACTGGCGCTTGATTAGCCACCTCAACAACAACGACAAGACCAGGGACAAACCACATCTCATCAATCCAGGTATCCAGGTTACAAGGTCTGTTGAGTCTCTCTCTAAATCGCTTTTCCAATTTCAACTGGGACATAGGTAGTCGACTTAATAAAGGAGCATACTCAGCACTCTCCAACACAGACTCTCATCCTTGGACATGTCTCTCCAACCAACCAGGTTGCGCTTTCTGCTGAATACCAGGTAGCCCCTGACTCTGACTCTCTCTCTCGAGTTGCTGAAACTACTGCTTCAGATTCTCCCCCATCTAGAGTCCTGTAAACCTTTCCTTCTCCTCAAAGAACCTCCAGTCCTCCCTAACGGGCTGAATTTCAAACTCCTCTTGGTCAAGGATCTGGAAATTTAGGTGTTTCCACAGAACCTACAAGTGCCACCTTGGCCAACCTGATTTCCATTCAAAATTAAGCTATCTAGAAAGACGAAGTGCCTATTTCTTCAGTCTTCAAACATATAATATATCAAATCAAATCAAATAATACTTTTTCATCCAAATCTTTTTCAATCATATTTTCTCAATCTTAAAGCATTTCAAACATATTTCACAATTTTAAAATAAGTGAGTAACAACAAATACTCCAATGCTTCAAAAAAATCATATTCGAATAAAATCAAATATTTTAAAATAATATAAAACTTCATCAAACATGCATATAGCCTCGTAAAAACATATAGTCTTATGTACATATTAAGATGAACTTAACAAAGATAAATATTTAGTTATAATAAATCAATTATTTAATCTAATTTAAAATTCTTTGATAATAATATGCAAGTGTAATTATAAGTTTAAAGCAATGTATATCAAAATAAAATAATTAAAGATGCAAAGCCAACCAATTATAAATATAAAGCATACTCATAATTTAGTCCAAAAGATCGAAAAGATCGAACCCAAAATGCCAAATTAAATGGCAAAAAAAGTTGGAATAAGATAAAATAAAAGAGCGCAGAATAGAATTGGACCGAGCCAATGGCAGCAACTTCAATTCTAATAGCAGCAGCAACTCTAACAACAATATCACGGATGTAATCTCAACTAACAACAGTAGCATAGCTACCACTTCTAACCCGTAATAAACAACAACAAAAGCAGATTAATAAAAAAAAGACAGCACAAAAATAGAGCGAGAGTGTAACGTAGATAAAGCGGAACAGAAATGGAAAGCGATGTGTACAAGCAGAATGGATTTTGTTTTACCAAGGTAAAGGAAGAGCAGTGGTGGCTCTTGACGGCAACAATTCCGACGACTCTGGCAGCAACTTTCATGGCCCCAGAGACTCCGGCGAACAATGAAGAACCAAAAGCAGAAGCAAAAGAGAACAATCTCTTCTCCAGTCACCTCCTCCACCTGCAACCGAGGCAACCGCAATGACAGTGGAAGAACAGAAGGTTTGCTCTGTCTTGCGGTGTGGTGGAAGGCAGCAGCAACTCAGCGACCTGCTCCAGTAGAGCTAGCTCCCCTTTCTCTCTCCCGTTCGCGCCCCACCTCTCTGCCCTGCTTGGCGACGACGATGGCCTCAACCGGGACGGCGACAGTCTCGATCAATGGCAACGGCGGCGGCGGGACGTCCTCCTTCCTCTTATCCGTCGCGCGCTTTCCTCTTTCTCCATGGAAGTTCTGCGACCTCACTCTCTCTCATCTCTCCCGCGCATCTCTTCCTTTTTCTCTGCGACAGTGACAGTGGCGTCCAGCCCCACCAGCGTCATCCTCCTTCTCCCCCTCTTCTTCCTTTCTTTCTCCCTCTCCGTTTTTCCTCTCTCTTTTTCGTTCTTTTTCTTTTGTTCTGACTTCAGGGTGTGTGCTTGTGTTTGAGTGAGTGTGTGTGGGTTTAATTTAGAAAGTAGGGTTTGGTTTGGAGAAAAGAGGAATAAGAGTATTGTAAAAATTTTACAGTAGCATCCTTTTTGTCCAAAGAGAAGCGAGTCCCAGCATAAAAAAAATGAGCTATACCCAATCATCAATACAAGACCAAGAACCAAGACAATAACGAACATAATTATTGTAATCAGGTTCAATAAAATGCAAGTCGAATTCCGGGGAATGCATTCGTTCAGGAAGGGACTGCAACGTCAAGCCAAAGCACTCACGAAAGGCAGCACGCCGAAGTCTAGACATCGCACCAACTTCTAATGTAACACTTGAGACACGCACATATAACATGATTAACACTTGAAGCTGCGGAAAGCTCCCAGCCCCACCACAATGAAGGACATCTTGGTCACATTTTACGTCGCTTAATTTTAAAATTTGAAGGCTGCGAATCCGTCCCAAAGCATTCATGTCTTGGTACTTCAAACCCTTACACCGTTTCAAGACAATCTTGCTAAGATTTGACGGAAATGTAATTTTACCTAATGGAACTCTTTCAGAGATGTCAAACATAAGTTTCAGTTTACGTAGTTCGCTTAGGCGGTGCAGGCTCCTCAAGTTTTCGTCTACTAATTGACATTCGTCTTCACTTATCACTAAACCCAGTGCTCTCAAGTTGGGAAAGTAGCCATTGTTGAGTAAGAGCCCTAGTTGTGAATCTGCATACACAAAAAACAGGGTTTGGAGATTCTGCATTCTATCTTTTACCCTTTCATCTACCAATAAATGCTCACCCTTTTCCATACGAAAATGTCTCATTTGCTTTAACCCCTCATCAACACTTATTTTCTTTCCCTTCCAAATGCGATTTACTTGTATTGTTTGCAAACTCTGAAGCTTAAATAACCGATCTGGAACAGGAAAATCCATTTTCAAGAACTTGAGGCTTTTCAACCTCTCCAAGTCCTCAGCATTCTTTTTCATTGTTAGCGCCACACACAATCCATTCAAATATAGCACATTAACTGGGAAATCTTCTGGAATATGATTTGACAACCCACAGTAATGTCCATAAACGAACAAGGAACAAGTGCTTGAATGATTACATGTTAACGAACATGCATAGGATCCTTTGTTCCTGGAAAAGGACAGCCTGCGAGCATTGTTACTGTTATCAGGGTTGTCGTTACTCACCAATATGCACAGTTCCCGGATGAGATCGTGGATCTGACATGTTTTCACGCCTTTGCCATCACTCTTCCTCTTCACAACTTGTACCAAGTTACGATCCACTAGCTCCTTCAAGTATTTCTCACCAATATCCT
The DNA here is from genome assembly GCF_000816755.2 of Arachis ipaensis. NCBI lineage: Eukaryota > Viridiplantae > Streptophyta > Magnoliopsida > Fabales > Fabaceae > Arachis > Arachis ipaensis. The sequence goes on along the minus strand of NC_029788.2, from coordinate 131,742,466 downwards.
CAGGTTCTATCAATCTTCTTCCAGTTTGGATTGGCTTTATGAAGTCTTCTGATATCCATAGTTGGATTAAGTCTCTCACCAGAATCTCTTCATCTTCAGGAAACACCCCAAGATATAGGAAGCATGGCTTCATTTTCTCAGACAGATCATCGTAGCTATACTTCAATATCTTCATCATATCTTTACCTTCCTTGTCTTCAGCAACAGACCAATAAGGGAGCAGGTTCTTGATTTCTTCCCATGCATCCTCTTATCTCTCCTTCTTCGCGACAATCCCGGCTGTGGTTTTGATAGCCAATGGTAAACCTTTGCAGCTTTCGAAAGCAATTGATCTTCCAATAAGCTCTAAAGGAGGACACTCTTCTCTGCCAAACACCTTATTGCGAAACATTTCCCAACTTTGATCTTCATCCAACAAGTGTAGTTGGTGGTGAGGCTCCTTTGACCTTGCATAATTCGCCATTTGATCATTACGAGTAGTTACTAGTATCATGCTGCCGTTGTCGTTATCCGGTAAAGGAGCCTTTAGCTTGTCCCATACGTTTGCTTCCCAGAGATCGTCAAGCACTACCAAATACTTTTTCCCATTCAAATGGTTTCTCACCATATCTTTCAACTCCTCTTCACCTGCATTTTTATATTCAGCTTCGGGTACCTTCAAACACTTGAGAAGGTTTTTGAAAACTTCCGTTGGCATGCACTCTTTGGAAACGGTTGCCCATGCGCGGCAAGGAAATAGCTCTCTGGCCTCATCGCTAGTGTAGACCTTCCGGGCAAGTGTAGTTTTGCCCAACCCACCCATGCCAACAATGGAAACAACATTCCTAGCAGAATCTTCTTCTTTGAGTTGATTAATTATTACATCCAAGTCTTCCTCCAATCCCACTACATTTTCTTCCATCATAGTAGAGCTTCCTCTGTTGCCTTCAAATTCACCTTCATCGAAGCGATATTTCTTAATATCAACACCAGCATGCTCATCCAGCACATCTTCATATCTTGTTGTTATGATGATCCTACTGCCAGGACCAAACCAATCAATTTCTCCAGCTAGTGAATTCAGTTGTTGTATATTATCAACATCATCCAAAACCAGAAGAACTCTTTTTTGGCCTAGTCTTCGTTTTATTTCAAAAGATCCACCAAATGTGCTTCCGATCTTATTCTTTACCTTCTCTTTCATCTCAGAAAGAAGCGTTTTTCTTGTAGATCTTCTAGGCCAGCGCCACTTGCATTTGTTTTCTTACTGATACTGGAAAGAAAACTTGCAGTTGCAAAGTCACACCTAATCTTGTTATACAACTCCGCAACAAATTGACTTAGGTCACCATCTCCATGAATTCCCAGCATCAAACGGCTAGCATGAGATGAACCAATCTGTAGAAGTGATTTTGCCTCTTCAAGTTTAGAATCACATCCAAGTGGATGGTGAATATACAGAGGCAAAGGAGGAAGTCCTTCTATGACCTCTTGGACAATCTTGTTAATAGCCATACCAAATGGTCTGCAAAGAACATACACATTTTCTTTGCATTTTAACTTGTCTTCTTTTAATTTATAGAAATATATAAAATACTAATAGACAAATGAATCATAAATAAAGTAGCTACTCACGTATTCTGATCACAGCGTTGACCATAAATCTTGCCTACTTGAGACAAGGCTGACCTCCAAGCTTCCAACTTGTGATTGTATCGGCCTTTTTCTTGATGATCAGTCATGGCTTTTGCATATTCATTGAGCTGGTACTGCACATCTGATCTTTCCACATAGTAATAAACTGGTAACACTGGTCGCTTCCTTCCGTTCTCTGAACACTCCATGATCTTGACGAGTTCATCAAGGCACCACTTAGAAGTTGGATATTTATCACAGAGTACAAGAATTGACATCCTTGATCTTTCAATTGCTTCAAGAAGAGCACCTTCAAGTTCCTCGCCTATTCTCAGCTCGTCGTTATCTCTGAAGGTGTCGATTCCGTTGTTGATCAAAGCATGATAGAGTGCGTCTGTGAATCTGAGTCTTGTGTAGCCTCTAAAGCTCAGAAAAACATCATACTTGAAATGTGAATATGGTGTTGCACCTTGATCTGATGATGAACTTGCCATGGCAAGAGTCTTTGGAAGCTTTGAAGTTCAGTAATGACTAATGATGCTCAAGAATCAACAGGATAGAAATTGAAATGGAGATTAGGTGAAGTCTACAAACAAGCACGGAGGAAAATTTCTTTGTAATTGCTGAGTCTAAATACTATAATTATGATTATATTGAAAATCATTCAAATGATTATAAAATAGTATTGCTAGCTTTCAAGATTAATTGCTTTCCCGGTGCATTCTTTATTTACTACAATTTACACTAGCCGGTGGATTGACTTCGGCCGGGTCTATTTGGTGATTAGTGATTAGTGGCGTGTTGTTTTCTAATTGGTCAAATTTAAACTAAAATTTTATTCCCCATGGATCAAACATAATATTTTATGATGAAGCAATACTACTCTCTTCTTCTTTTGAAAATTCACCTATTTTTTATTTACTTTTTGCACTCCACTAATTTTATTAAATTTTCATTATTTTTTAAAATATCGATCATTAAATATTTATAATATTCCACAAAATTTATATATCTCTTAATTGGAAATCTAAATCCTTAACTAATTAAGATGAATATTATAAATTTGGTTAAGAATATTCGATCTCATTATCAGCAAAAATTATACGTCCATGTGTAGGGATGTAAATAGGTGAAGCCTGTGTTACTGTTGGAATTTGGCATGTGACATTCAGATCTTTGAAGGTGAAGTTCAGTTGTACAAACACCTTTTGGCAGTAGATACTAGAAAGTAGAAACAGATAAAGAATCGAGACACAAACAGGTGGTAGTTACGTACGACGGCGACGGAGAGGTAGGCCATCCAGATCTGTATATCCGTTTACAGTGAGCTTGCAACCCTTCTTGAGCTCAACATTTCGGAGGCTTCTTTCCAATTCGTCGGAGGGGCCAACAATATCCACCTTTTGTAAGGTAGTTAAGGACCAGAGCTGTTTAGGAAGCGCAGTCACTCGAAGACACTGCTTCATCACCAAACACCGAAGAGGAGGCATTATTTCACCTCCGTCCAACACACCCCGGTTGTATCCAGATGAGTATTCGAGTTTCAGCACTTGAAGCCGTGAGAAACCTCCGCCCACGCACGAGAGAGGGACCTCATAAGACCCTGAATATATGCTTAAACTTTGCAGGTTGGCTAGTTGCCCCAAACTGTGCATCGCTCTCGAATCCAACTCCCCACATCCCGACAAGGTAATCTTGATAAGATTTGGCGGGAAAGCGGTTATTGCTTCTGATGATAGGCAAAAATCATTGCAGAGGAGTTTTAGCCTACGGAGCTTGCTTAGGTACTTGAGGCTCTTTAATAGTTCATGCAGTGTTGCAGAAGAATAATCACTTGTACAAGCCTGGTATGTTTTCTTCTTGCTAAACCTTGAGAACAGAGAATCTGTATCATCTTTACGTGAACCGTACTTCAAGGCCAGTTTTCTCAAGTTGGGAAATATGTTGTTGCTGAACAGAGATGCTATTGTTTGATCAAGAGCCACTCCATAGAGGGTTTGGAGGTTCCACAATATTGTTGGTGCTTGTGGTGCTGCTGGAGGTAGCTTTGTGCTGCATCTCACATAAACATGTCTCAGTCGATCAAGCTTCCAAAATCCATCTAGGATAGTGAATGGCGCCCAAACCTCCAAATCCAGTGTTTCTAACTTTGGAAGGTTCCAGATATAATATGGAACGTATACCTTTCTATTAGCCGGACGCTTTAGTCTCAAGTACTTCAGGTGGATCATTGTTTCCAGATCATTAGAATCTGATGTGAAATACACTTGATCTTGCAAGTGTAGCACTTGTATAGACTGGAAATTTTTAAGACAACTTTCTTTGCAGTTCGTCCTTCCGGCTCCGGCGAAAAAGAACAACGAACGAGTGTCCGGTTTGACTGAGGAGACATAAGATTGTGCATTGCACAGAAAAGACAATCTATGAGGATTGCTTGTGTTGTTGGCATGGATGTTGGACTCTGTGAAAACCTCTAAGGAGTTATTAGCTTTGCTTTCTAATATGCAGAGTTCGCGGAGGAGATCATGAATCTTACATGTTTTCACACCTCCATAGCTCCTTGTACTACTTACTTGTATCAAGCTACGATCTACCAACTCACCCAAGTAATCTTCACCCACATCTTCTGGTTCTGGTGCATTTGAAGTTCCACTTTCATGTGGTTGTATGAACCCTTCGGCTATCCATAACTGGATAAGTTCTTTCGCAGGGATCTCATAATCTTCAGGGTAGATTCCAAGGTACAGAAAACATGGCTTCAATCTTCTAGGCAAATAGTCGTAGCTAAGTTTTAGTACATCCATGACTTTGGTCTTGTCTTGAGCAAGATGCCAACTGACATAGCCCTTAATTCTCAACCACTCTTGTTCTGTCCTTTTTCTCTTGGCAACAAGCCCTGCTAAGGTGATGATAGCAAGTGGTAGACCCTTACAACTTTCGACAATTGATCTACCAAGGGGGTCTAGATTTGAAGGACACTCTTCATTCAAAAACACTTTCTTGCAAAACAATTCCCAACTTTCTTTTTGGTCAAGTAAGCGAAGAAAGTGAGGAGGCTTACTTGGATTTGTATAGTTTGCCACCATTTCATTACGACTTGTTATTAGTATTTTGCTGCCATTTTTATGGTTTGGAAAGGTATCCCTCAAATCGTCCCATGCTTCAGGTTCCCAGATATCATCAAGCACCACAAGGTATTTGCTCCATTTCAAACACTTTCCCACTTCATTCTTCAAAACCTCCTCACTTGAATCTTTAAATTTAGATGTTGAACTCATCAAGCAGTCAAGAATTCTCAACAAAACTTCCTTTTTGTTGTAGTCTTTGGAAACATAACTCCATGCATGATAAGGGAACAATTTCTTGACCTCTTTGCTGCTGTAGATCTTTCGAGCAAGAGTAGTCTTACCCAACCCACCCATACCAATGATGGAGACAACATTATTGTGTGAATCCTCGTCTTGCAACTTCTTAATTAAAATGGCAATGTCATCCTCAAAACCTACTACATCTTCTTCCACAACATACCTCTTTTGTTTGTCAACTGATTCCATGCCTTCGAATTCACCTTCATCGAAGCAAAATTTCTTAATCTCAACACCTTTTTTTAATGCATGCTTATCTAGCACACCTTCATTTCTTGTTGTTGTAATGATCCTACTACCAGGACCAAACCAATCACCTGCCCCTGCTAATGATTCCAATGGTTGTATGCTATCAACATCATCCAAAACTAGAAGAACTCTCTTTTGGCCAAGCCTTTGTCTAATTTCAGAGGATCCTCTGGATATGCTTCCTAACTCAGTCTTCACTTCCTCTCCCATCTCAGACAAAAGCGTTTTTTGCAGACCTTCTAAGCCACCTCTTTTTGTTTTTTCACTAACATTAGAAAGAAAGCTTCCAGCTTTAAAATGACCTCTAATCTCATTATATAGCTCCAAAACAAATTTTCTTAGTTCACCATCTCCATGAATTCCCAGCATGAAACAGGCAGAATGAGAATCAATCTCTAGAAGTGATTTCGCCTCTTCAAGCTGAGAATCTAATCCAAGTGGGCGATCAATATACAAAGGAATAGAAGGAAGTCTCCTTGAGACCTCTTCAACAATGTTGTCAATAATCACACCCCAAGGTCTGCAAAGCACATATTCAATGCATTATATTTTCTTTGTATTTGTCTTCTTTAACTTTACACAAATATACAAAAACTATCACCAAACAAATGAAAAATATATAGAAATGATCTATTTAGAAAGCTACTGCTATGTATATCATAGCATAAAATTGACAACTAAAGGTGTTAATGAAAATATTTTATAAGTAAAGCTTTGTGTGCAAATTAAAGTACTCACGTATTCTGATTACAGAGTGGACCATAAATCTTGCCAACTTGAGACAAGGCTGACCTCCATGCTTCCAACTTGTGATTGTATCTGCCTTTTTCTTGATGATTAGTCATGGCTTTTGCATATTCATTGGGCTGGTACTGCACATCTGATTTTTCCACATAGTAATAAACTGGTAACACCGGTCGCTTTGTTCCGTTGTGGGAACACTCCATGATCTTGAGGAGTTCATCAAGGCACCACTTGGAAGTTGGATACTCATCACACAGTATAAGAACTGACATCCTTGATCTTTCAATTGCTTCAACAAGAGCACCTTCGAGTTCCTCGCCTGTTCTCAGATTCTCTCTATCTCTGAAAGTCTCGATTCTTTTGTTGACCAAAGCATGATAGAGTGTGTCTGTGAATCTGAGCCTTGTGTAGCCTCTAAAACTCAGGAAAACATCATACTTGAAATATGACAATGGTGTCGCATCGTGATCTGATGATGAACCTGCCATGGAAACAGTCTGAAAGGTTTCAATTGCACTAACAATAACCAAGAGTCAACGAATGTTATGAGTAATAGAAATTGAAATAGAGATAATGGAGATTGGGTGAAGTCATTACATTACGACCAAACACGGAGTCAAGTTTCTCTGCAGTTACTGAGTCTCAATATTTTTATTACAATTCACATTATTATTATTATTATGAATAAAGAATGGTAAAAACTCATGTGAAGTCGACTTAACGTGAAGTTGATACCTGAGGATTATTAGAGCCGTTAGATGAAAATTTAGTCAAATCAGTTAAATCATTCAACGGTCCTCAGGTATCATCATTCACGTGAAGTCGACTGCACTTGACTTGACGTGAAGTTAATACTTGAGGACCATTAACATAATTATAATAAAATTTTACCTAACTAAATGTATTAAATTAAAACACAATTTAAATATAAATTTAACATAATTAATATACGCACAAAATCTCTAACATACATATTAAAATAATATTTTTAATTTTAATAT
>NC_029788.2:131735165-131735430 GCF_000816755.2 Arachis ipaensis | reverse complement strand
TAAATTGAATAATAAAATTTGGACGAATAAATAAGTGAAAGTAATAAGAATAATTTTTGTTGATATTAAATTAATTTAATTAAATTTAATTTATAAAAAAACTTGTTCGTGTAATATTATTCGTTATTATGTTATTGAGATTGATAATGTATTTAGCTCTCGAGTATTTAATACTATATCCCTGACCTCATTGCTATAATGCTATGATATTCTTAACTGCTTGCTATGTCATTGTCATTAAACAGGAGCAATATCGTGGGGTTTT
>NC_029788.2:131716400-131735107 GCF_000816755.2 Arachis ipaensis | reverse complement strand
TATATAAGTATTTTTTCATACAAATTATACAAGTTATTTATTTTTTTTTATTTTTCTTTTTCTTCTTCTTCTTCTTTTTTTTCGTGCCTCTTCTTCTTCTTCGTTTTTGAAGTGTTTTATCATTCTTCTTTTGATTTTGCAACATTATGTATTTTTTTCTTCTTTATTTGATTTTTTCCTCCCAAAAAGAACGATGAGAATATGAAATAAAAAAATGAAGAAGAAGAAGCAGCAGAAGATGAGGAGGAGAAAGAAGAAAAGTTCTGAATTATACATAAGGTGTACTTCAACGAATTTTGGGTGTATTTTTTAAATTCTTTGGGTGTATTTCTATAATCGTTTGGGTGAATTATTGTAACCGTTTCGGTGTATTTCTGTAACCGTTTGGGTGTATTTCTGAAGTTCCATTATCTTCAAAACGATTTCAAAGCTTGATTTTAGAAACCATGAAAATCGAAAAAAAAAACGAAGCAAGAATACCAATGATAAACGCAGATAAAACAACAAATGAAAAGACAAAGAGAGAATGCACGAAGGAGATCGAACAAATTTTACAAGAAACTCGTTTTCATGGAGGAAGAAGAAGAAGAGTAGGAGAAGAAGAAGGAGAAGAAGAAGGAAGAGGAGGAGGAGAAAGAGGAACGCAAAGCACGCCATGGAAATCGTATATGGGCCAGCGTATTTTTTATTAAGTTTCTCCCAACTTGTATAAATTGTAAACCAAATGACTTGTATGTGTAGTACTCTCTCATCATAAATATTAAATAAGTTAAGTTCTAACTATTTTTTTTATCTCCCTAAATATTGGCTAAATACGGACTAAATTTATTAGAATTTGTTGTCTCTGGAGACTTTCTCATATTTTTCTGAGATTGCTTAATTAATAGAGAGCCACATAGTATCAGAAAATGTTTCTGATCAACAAATATTTTTTGTATAGTGCATAGTCATAGTTTATCAAAGAAATCGATCATCGTTTTCTCTTTCTTTTTCAGATTTTGGTGAGAGTTCAGTCACACAAAATATGAACTTTTTAATTATATTTATATCTGTCTTTATTAGGCATACCAAATTCTGCTAGCATAGATTATTGTGATGGCTTATTTTCAATAATGATATTCTGACATTCTTGCTATATATGTCATTGTCCTAATAGAGTGATATGGTTATTCGGGTGAAAAAAAAGAACTGATAGATATCAAAATAGACATATGATGAGTGATTTTAAATCTTAAGCCATTATAGAAGGGGTTTAGTGTTTAACGCTACACTAAAAGTATAAAATACTCATCTCATATTTAGTGATAGAGAAAATCTAGAGAACCAACTCTATATGCAATCATACTCATTAGTCATAGTTCATCTAAGAAATCAATCATCATGTTCTCTATCGGATTTTGGTGTGAGCTAACTCGCAATCGATGAACTTTTTGGCTATATTCATATCTGATCTTTGATAGCTATATCAGAAACTGCTGTCAGATAAATGTGATGGCTTACATTCAATAATGATATTCTGAGGATCTTGCTATGTCACTATTCTAATACAAAGCGATATGTTTTATTGGATCAAGAAAAACTGATATATATCAAAGTGGACATATGATGGAGTGATTCTGAATCTTAGACATGATCGAGAATATTTAATGCTATACACTAATAATTGAACTCATGTTGATGAGTTTGGAAAACTCTTGTTTAATTTTGATGATGAACAAACATTATTAAAATGTTTAATTACAAAATTATTAATTTGATCTTAATTTGCATTTGCCTAATTAATAATTTTGTTGTGCAGATTTTATATTGGGCCAAAAACAAATTTATTGTGCTAGCCCAATTTACACTCAGCCTTGGTTTTAATAACAAAAAAATGAATGTGGCTGATTTAATGTTACTTGGGCCCAAATGTTTTTGATTACTCTAAGTCCAAATGGGTTACATGCTTTCCATTTGTTTTATGCATGCTCCAAGTCTTATCAAGAAAGCAAATGTTATTAATGGGCCAAGACCAAATATTGTTGCAATCAAGCCCATATTTTATAAGAGTTTCTCATGCATGATCCGAAACCAAAGAAGGAAGAAAGCAAAATTGCTTTCAACGGATCCAAGGATTCAAACATTAGATGGATTCCAAAATTCATTTAATTACAATGTGTTGCATGGGAACTATGAGATATAAATCATACCAGTAAATTTAATATCAATATAAAATTATTTGCATAATTTTAATAATTCAAAATTAACGATACCATAAAACTACTGTGTATTAAATATACAGGAGTTATTAGATTATAAAATATAAACAAATATATATTGAGCTGTGTTGCTGTATGCAATTCGCTAATTGCTGCACAATTATTGCATGTGGTGTGTCCGTGGTCAGGTTTGTAAAGGAAAAAGATACCTGAAGAAATATAGGCATACAATAGTGATGTTTTAGTTTTAGTTTAAGTGATTTGGTATTAATTAATTATTAGTCCAACAAAATCAAAATATACTTCTATGTTTAATGAGTCTTCATTAAAAAAATTTAACATCAACAAACAAACAAAAAAACTCTTAAACCAATAAATTAATTTATTTTTGTGAAATACGTTTCGGATTTTTTTTTATTTGTGTCAATTGACTCAATTCTGTTTTGTCCAAATAAATAAGTGATGTTTGGGTGAAAAAATTTTCATCCATATTGGATTCTAATAAAATTACACAAATGATGGAGAAGAATTCCGTTAATTGTCAAAATAAGTGGATCATGGCAGAAGTGGCCGAAATAATTTAACTTTGATGAAGTTGTTGGTGTATGTATAAAATGATGAATCGATTTAAAATTTAGGATTTAGAAATATAATATTAAGATTTTTTTTTATCGGAGATAAATTACGTAAAATACAAAAAAAAAAAAAAAAACCATGATGCAAAAGTATATTTAATATGAATTTTTCACCCCAACAAATTGTCATCATCCATAATTTTATATTATACCATGGTTAATCACATTTCTATACTACGCCATTATTTAAACCATTTAAGAAATTATTAGTGGGGAGAAGTTGCTTAGCTCGGCACAATAATAATGATCGAAATATATAATATTTTAGTCATCCAAAAACCACACCGTTTTAAATACTGAAAGATTGAATGAATATATATATTTAAAATAAAAATTCATGTTAAACGCCTTAATCATGTAAGAGTGAAAACCCTTATCCACTCGGTCTTTAAATATTAATGAGAAGTACTTTTGTAGGAACAAATAAAGTAATAAGATTACATGATTTGAAAATAGGTTTAATTATTCTAAAAATTTCTATATTTTCAAAAAATATTCATTTAGATATTTAGTACTAACAAATGTCCCTAAAAAATTGAATATTTTAAATTTTTTTTTTGTGACTATATTTTAAAATATTTGTTATTATGTTTGACGTAGATTTTAAATATTTTTAGAATATTTACTTTTTTAAATTATAAGGACGAAATTATAGGACCACAACTACTTAGTACAAATATATTTTAAAAAACTTGGTACATTTGATATGAAGACCTTTCGTAAACTGAAGAGTTATATATATAGGTTTTTTTTTAACGATAAAAATTTAGATGCAGTTAATTTCATGTAAAATTGATAGTTAAAAGATTAAATTATCATCTAATAATTATTAGTTATTAATTTCACATGAAATTAAATGCATCTGAATTTTTATTCTTTTTATTATATATATAGGAAGAGGTTTTCTTTATTTTGACAGTAAATGAATGCCTTGGATTTTCTTTATTTATTTTGTTTATCTCACTAATAAAGACTATTTCGACGTTAATTTCTATTTTATCATTTTTTTATAATTTAAATTTAAAAACAACAATGAACTTATAATACTAACGTGAAAGATAATTAATATAGATCAGATAAAATTAAGCACTGAACTATTCTTGGATCGGAGCAACTGAAAATTTCTTAAAGATTAAAGTATATAATCTTTAAATATTAAAGCGCTAAAATAAAAATATTTCAAGAATTAACTGTTTCATACAAAATTACATACCTTTAAAATAGAAACTATAATTTATCACCTATTTTGGGAGCACATGATTTCACCCCCTAAAACTAGTTTAACACATGTTTTATATATTATTACTGTCTTAATTCCTTAATCAAATATTTATATCAATAATATTAAAAAAACAAAAAAATAGCCCAAACTTATTTTATTTAATATTTATTAATTTTAATAATAATTAATAAATATTAAATAAGTCAAAATCTAACTTGTTTTTGGCTAATTTTTTTATGGTGAAAACTCAGGGAAAGTCGACTTCACGTAAAATTGATATCTGAGAGCCGTTAAATGAAAATTTAGTCAAATTAGTCAAATTATCTAACGGCTCTCAAGTATCAATTTCACGTGAAGTCGACTGTACCTGAGTTTCACCTTTTTTTATTACCAATCAAACATTTCCATAATAATAGCTTAAGTAGAAATTCCATAAGCCTCCGCCGGCAACCGCGGCGTTGCAAATGCCATGAGTGGCTTTGCTTTTATGGTACCTCTTTCTGTTTCGGAGAGGTCAATGGTTGTTTCATTGGGTGGCACACTCCAATTGAAGCCATGCAACATCCTAGCAAACAACATAACTGTCATGGTAGAACCAAGATTGATCCCGGGACATCCCCGTCTTCCGGCGCTAAACGTAATCAATTTTAAACTCGGTTCATTTAAACTCAAATTCTTAAACCCATCAATATTATTGTTATCTTTTTCTAAATGGCGTTCGGGTTTAAACTTCAAGGGTTCTTCCCATATTCTTGGATTTTGTCCGATTCCTTGCCGTCTTAGAACGATGTGGCTACCCTTTGGAATGAAGTATGAGTTGTTGGCAACAAATGTGTCCTCCATGGAAACATGGGTAGCGTTGATATCATCAATGGGGTGAAGGCGAAACACTTCTCTTGCACATGCTTTTATGTAATTCAGTTTTGGAATGTCTGATTCTTGAACTTGTCTTTCCTTGCCAACCACGCTATCTAATTCCTCCACCGCCTTTCGGAGCGTCTCCGGTTGATTTAGCATCTCGGCAAGTCCCCATTCAAAGACATTCGATGGATTGTCCACGGTTGCAATCATCATATCCTGAACATCAATTTTTATTTATTGAGTAATCTAAAAAGTGAAAATTCGATGCAATCAATTTTAGATGAAATTGATAGTTGAGAACAGTTAAATAAAAATTTAATTAAATCAATTAAATTATTTAATTATAAACTTTTTGTTAATAATATATTAATACATAATTAATTATATGTGTAAAACTCTTTTACATCAATTATATACGCATGAAAGTTAAATTTGATATTTGGTGAAAATCAGAACTCTTGTTTTACTTATGAATTGAAAAAGACTTTCATATACTCATCATTGCACTTAATATGTAATTTTTTAAAACGTTTTCTCTTAATTCCACCTTGATTATATATCAACCTTTAATAATGTTCATTAAAAATGTGAACAACTTATGCACTGAAAAGTTAAAAATACAATATAATATATAAAGATAGTAGAGTATCAAGTGTTATTACCATAATTTGAGACTTAATTTCATCAACTTGTTGCATTGATTGTAAACATAGAGAACGATGTTGTCGGCTTCCTCCACCCTCTTGTCTTGTAGCCATTGGAGTCTTCTTGGAGACACCAATTCATTGGCCATAACTCTCTTCATTCTCTTCCATTGTTCTCCATAGGGCGCAAATATTGTACTCAAGAACCCACTTGAGACATGTTCACTAGACCAATTCATAGGCCTCGACGCGAAAATTGAATCTTGTTTTGTCAATAATTCGCGAGCAATTTCAGGACTGGTGATGGGAATAACATGAATGTTACCTAGACGAATGCACGCGATTTCGGTGTTTAGATCACTCATGATCTTATGTATCCATCTAGATGCTGATTTGTTTGCTAGCATTTCAGGTAGGTTACCAATTATAGGCCATGGTTTTGGTCCCGGAGGAAGTAATGTAGTTTGTTTGCGTTTTGAAGTTATTTGGTGTTTGAGGAATTTGAGAAATGGGGTGATGAATCCAACAAGTAAGAGAAGGAGATACCAAAATCGTAGAGAGCTAATAAGAGAGGATTCCATGGCTTGGAAGTGAAGTAAATTGATGAAGTTCAATTTTAGGTTTAAGCTAAGATAATGTGTATGTGATTATTATGATTAGGGTTTAGTTTGATGTGTTGTTTAGTGTAGTTGTCTTTCTTTATTTATAGATGTAAGATATATGTGATATCATGGGGATGGAAAGGACACGTTTGCATGGTACGATGATTTGGCTAGAGTAATTTAAAACATGAACAAGTTTGCATGCAATTAACATGTGAGTGATTGATAACACGTGAGATTATCTACAATAACACGTTTTGACTATTCAGTCTTCACTAACCTTTAAAATTTTCTACTTTCCAATATATATATATTTAATTTCCACACGTATCAACGTTTTTCTTTTATCTTTATGCTGATTTATTTACACGTATCAAGCACATAATAATTGACTAAACGTATATATATACACGCGAAATGGGCTAACAACTTCGGACTAATTAATTAATCTTTAATTTTTTTTACAAAAATACTTATTAGTAACAAAAAAGATTAGCAAAAAATAATTAGAATTTATTTTATTTAGTATTTATTAATTATTATAATAATTAATAAATATTAAAGAGCAATGTTAGGGGGCCAGCAACTTTTGTGATTGGTAGCCATCAAATAGCCATCAATGATGATCTAATGGTGTGTGATTGATGTAAGATTTCATCCAATGATTCACATTTCTCTGCTGGTTACATGCTGGCCAAAATTCAACAAAACTGCTGGTCTCTAGACTTTTCCAATATTAAATAAGAGAAGTTCTGATTTTTTTTTTTTTTTGTATTATCGAATTTTTTAAATGTTAGATGTAATTGTTGATATATTCTGGAGCATATGTTAGGATAGTGGTTTACCTTTGTGGTTTTGCCCTAAATGCTGTGTATTTGTCTGTGTGTGTGTGTTTGCTTGGTTTAATTTTAAGGGGAGCTCAATTTGCTATAATTCTACATATACCCTTGTAACAACAATATTTTTTATTATCTAACTATACTAATAAATACCATTAAGCCCCTTTGAGTTTAATTAGTTTAGTGTCAATATATTAGAGACTTGTGTACTTTAGCGGTCACTAACCATTTGCCTTAGCTTTTGCCTTATATTGTTAAGGATGATATACTTTGTTAGCTTCTTCCTTAAAAAAAAAAAAGGTCAAGTATCAATATTTGATTATTGAAAAAAAGTTTAAATATTAATTTCCATTGTTTAAAAAAGATATTAAAAAACTAATTATCTCACAGTTTTAATAAAACCTAATATTATTACCAACATTATTTACTAATACTACAAGTATTATTAAAGATCAATTTGTACTTTTTTTTTTTTAAGTTTAATTACTATGCAAGGTCCTATAATTTTACTGAATTTTCAATTAGATTTCTATACTTTTTTTTTCTTTTTAATTGGATTTCTGTACGTTAATTTTTTTTTTCAATTAAGTCCCTATTAACATTAAATGTTAAAAAAATGATAGTAAATTGTGAAATTACTTGTATACCCTTAGGGATCCATTTGAAAAAAAAATATAAGGACATAATTAAAAATTTGGTAAAACTATAAATATTCAATGAAAGATATTCCTATAATCCCTATTTAATTATTTTACGACATGAAAGATATTTCTATAGTCCTTTTTATTTTGTCACTATCATTCTTTTGCTTATTTATATACAAATTATACTAAAAATACCTTGTTTTTTTTTTTACTTTCAAAATATCTTATCTTAAAAACATACGATAAAAAAGAAGGGATAAAATGAAACAGAAATAGTAGTAATCAGTATATGTAAAATTCAGTTTCTATTATTCAAGTATTCATTATGATCATGTAACATTTTACATTTGTGTGAATTTATGGAATATAGTTTGTGTCTTTATCATATTATGGTACACCATAAAAAATCACAAGACTGTGTAATTTGTATTATTGAAATTTGAAATCTAACAATGAAAATCATAAAAAACGTAGTTTTCAGTGCAACACAGATAATATAGAAATCAGTCCTTCTGTTGCAGTTTTCCACACTCTAAACTAGTATAAGATTAACAATAACATTGATAACGACTAATTTTCAAGCCGAGAAAGATTCTGAAAGAGCAGACTTTAGTTCATCAGGTGTCCCAACAAGATAGTCATTTTCACCAAAAACTTCAATCAAAGCATGATATCCTGCTTTCGAAACAAAAGAAGTCGGAGTAAAATCATCTTTGTGAGATCCATTCATCTCTTTGGGGTTCTTCGGGCACTTCTATATACACCTCTATATACCCATCACTAAAAATAAGAAATGCATAACTATATTTAACACATTTCTATTCGTAGCTTTTACATGCAACACCTATATAACATGTAACCTCAGATATACAACATTTCAATCAACCATGGATGTATTGAAACCATTATGATAAAAAACCATGAATAATCTTACCTCAATGAAGTTAATAATGGCATTCAGGTTAGATCCCAGAGCTGACAATGCTTCTAAAACCATTACATTGTACCTGAGGAGAAGATAAATAAAAGCAACCAAGTCTCGGAACAATTCAAAAGTAACAAAATATCTTTTTTTTATCTTATTGAGGCATACAACAGTTTTAACCACAACTACAATCCTAATCCACATCATTTAATTGCAATAATTCATATAGAATTAGTGACATTAATTCGCAGGAGGATTCTTGGCATCTTCATTATTTTGAGAGGAATCATCAACAGCAATAGAAAAATCAGGTTGATGAATCATAGTGGTGACAAGAGTAGCATCTTCCCCAAAAACAACAATGGCAATACCAGCAGCAACGGGGGTAGCACCAGCAGGAAATTACCACAAAAGAACGAAAATAAAAAACCCTAAACACTTGATTTAGTTTTTTCACGCTCAAATTTCACCATTTATCCAAAAAATGGAATACACGAAGGAGAATTAGGCACATTGCAGGGATATATGTCTATAGTAAAATCCGAATCCCCATCACTATATTAAAAAAAAAGAAATAAAATCCTAATAAAACAGCATCATCACAGCAACAACAATTAACAATCAAGAATAAACCAAATTCCTCATCAGCAAAATTAATTTATATGTCAATTCACCAATTAAAAAAATCCCTGTACATAAACATCCATATTGTAAACCTTAAATAAACCATTATATCAAAACAATCCAAAAATTAATTCAACAAATAAATACTCAACCAATGCTATATTTTTTTAAAAAAAAATTAGCATAAACATCAAGTTTTAAAGCTGAAAAAAGAGGCTTTTTTTGTCACCTGTTTACAGACAGTTTGAGTACAGGGAGATCGAGCAGAAGCACAATGCGGGGACGGGAGGCCAAGCGCTACGAGGCTCGGCTCCATGCGGCGCAGCGATGTCAGGCGAGGCGAAGCATCGCAAGGGACGGCAACGGCATGGACGAGCAAACGGCGCAGAAGACCTCCGAACAGAATAAAGCAGAGCAGACCAGCGCAGAGAAGGAGGCGACGGACAGTAGACCACCAAGCGTCCGTTGCAGATGACGCCAGAGACAGATGACGACGACGGACCGACGCAGGAGACGGCAGTGGACGCGATCTCTAGAGAGTAACTTAGGGTTTTTTTTTCCTTTGGGATAAAATGCAAGGGTACTTTTGGTATTTTGAACAAATTAATGTTTGTTCAGCTAGCTACTCCAACCAAATGACAAGAATATTCATTTTTTACCAAGAATATTCTGTTATCTTAAACGTTATTCTCACGGCAAGGAGTTAATTGAAAAAAAAAATAACGTATAGAGACCCAATTGAAAAGAAAAAAAGTATAGGGACCTATTTGAAAATTTGGTAAAACTATAGGGACCTGCAGAGTAATTAAACCTTTTTTTTAAATCATTTCGAGAAGAATAATACTACACATCATCAAGTTTTTTTGTTAATCAAGTTCAACTAAGTTGGTCTAATATAACAAAAATTAGTTATGATTAACATTATTTCAAATCTTATTATTTAATTTGATTGAACATGGTCTATAAAATAACTTGGATGTGTAATAGTATTACTCTTTAAAGAAATTCTATTTAACTACACAACAAAAAAACATCTATTAAACCACAATTTTTTTTAAGCTATATTTGAAAAGCGTAGCCTATTCTACGCTTTTTTTCGTGTTACCTTTTATAGAAAAATAGGAAACACAGTTGTAGTATCACTTGAAAATTGTCTCCGTAAATATTATAAAGATCACTTATAAAGGTAGCCTTATCTTAATATCTATGGGTACACTTTTCTCACCAAAGAGAACATTTTTAAAAAATAATCTATTTGTTATGTTTTGGATGCACTTTAGAAGTATTTCCTAATATAAGAACACCAAATAAACATATAGTAAAAAAAAATTTTGCCTTCACCCTCACTCACGCAACACACACTCTCATCCTCACTCAACACACACACACGAAAGAGATAAGAAATAAGAAAATGAGAGAATGGGAAGAAGAAGAGAGGAGAGGGGAAGGAAAGAAAGAAAGGATGACGCCAGCTAGGGCTCAGCCGTCGTCGCCGAGCACCAATGAGAGAGAGAGAGCTCGAGAAAGAGAGGAAACACGATGGAGGAGAGAAGAAGGGGGTACTCCGTTGCCGCTGAAGCTCCAACGCCGTTGCTAGGTGTAACACCGTACCACACAGAGCTTTACGCTTAATTCATAAAACAGAGGTGGTATGGTTACGACCTCTAAAATAAAATATAATACGTTTAATAATTGAAAGAATGTAATATTCTAGGAGCCTTGAAGAATACGTAAAGTAAAATCGCAAAATTAAAATGCAACGCTCAAAAATAAGGGTTACTTGCGTGAGAAGAAAGCTAAAGTTCACTATTGTACAAGAGATAAGAGCAGAGGATCAAGGGTACAAATAACAAGCCCCTAACTCAACCTGCGAAGCTACGGCTGGCCGGAGAAAATTTACATACATACATACATATATACGTGTCCCAAAATGTCCAAAATACAGAGATAAAACCCTAGCTCTCCTTAACCTCTAAGAGGAAACAAAATAAACAAGATATGCATAGAGAAAATTAAGTATATATATATATATATACAAAACTGTACGTCAAAACAAAACCCAAAGACTACTCTGCTTTAGAAGTCCAGACGCCTAGCGAGGAGCCTCTCGACCTGCATCTGAAAACAACAACACAGTATGGGGTGAGAACCGAAGGTTCTTAGTATGGTAAAAGTGCCACACACATAATATATAAGGTCCTGAGAATGCTAGAAGCAATCCTAGAATGCCGACACTTAGATTATAAAGCTTAAAATTACTAAACAGAAACCATAAAAGGGATGGGTGTCTAGAATTCTAAACTCGACTTAAACTTTATCTTAACACCCAACCTGTCCACTTTTCCTCCGTTCCTCCATCTCCAGTGGGTTTACAAATACAGACAAACAGGCAATTGCAAGCACAGGTAGGAGACAAGTAGTGCAAGTAGCAATTATCACAATTATCATAATATATTCAGTTAGGCAATCCCAAATAAAGCATAGCAAACCAACAAACAAAATTCATATGATGAATATTTATCCTACTAACCGTGAGCTCACGTGTCGGCTACTTTGCCAGAACCCGACACATCTGGTAGCTAACCAAGACATTGGTCTCTAGGTTGTGCATCTTCAGGAGGATCATAAACGAAGGAGAGTACCTTTCCACATCGAAGGAGTGTGCCTTTCCACCTTCTCCTGGAGAATATACGAAGGAGAGTGCCTTTCCACCTTTCCTACATCCACATCACGACAAGAGAGGGAACTTCCGTCCTCAACTTGTCATCCGAACACATTTTCAAATTAATATGCAAGCGGGATCATACCCAGACCTTGTCATCTCGACCATTTCGGCCACATACACATCTCGACCATTCTGGCCACATACAGTCATCCCAAATCTCTTCATTTATCATCATCATTTCCTTACATTCATTCTTTGTAGCCATAGTTTAGCATGTTCTCATACATACACCTCATATCATTGCAATCTGTACCTAATTCATCATTTAAGATTATTACTTCACTCTTAAGTTATCACCTTTTCCTAGTTTCAGCTCATTACTAGACTTACTACTATAGTTTAGGACTAAAAGAATGAAAACGGAGGTTTAGAAGTTTGAAATTAGACTTGGAAACACAAAATACAGTTTTGCTGAAATAGGGGCCACGCGTACGCATGGGAGTGCATTTGGCCCATTTCGCGTACGCATCCCTCTTTACGCGTATGCATGCAAACCAGGCAGTAGCGTTTGTCCACGAAGAGGGTATATGCGTACGCAAAAATTTCATGTTATGCATACGCGTGGACATGCGTTTTTCCAAAAATTTCACTAAGTTTCAAAAGCTGCAGATTTTCAGTTTTTAACTTCAAACTTCCGACGCACATAACTTTTTTGTTTTGAATCCTTTTTCTTCCGTTCTTTGAACGACGTAAACTTTGCGGACCTAATTTTCATATAAAACAAATTTGAAATCATTTGGGGGTCTGAAATTCAAGTTATGGCTCGACGAAGTTCGCTTAAAAATCAAGTTCTTATTCAAAACCTCAAACCTCCATTTTTACCACAACAAACTCAATACTATCATTCTTAGGCATACAACCAACACTACAACAACCACCATATCTTACCATATCTCAAATCAATAATTCCATGCATCAATCTCTCAAATACATCAACAAAATCATAATTCACCCCTCCTAAACATATACATTGATGTTATCAAACCATTAATCATCAATACATACTGAATCCAAAACTTACCAATTCTGTACCAAGCATTCTCAACTTTCTTATTCAAGCCACAATTCATCAATCTACTACTTCTAACAATTCTCAATTGAATAACTCAATCTCATTAATCACCAATAATTATAATTCAATATCATCAACAAAGACATCAATTTCACCCTCAAAACCAATGACAACATAATTCATACCATTCACTATATCCAATCAACAACAACATAACTCAATTCCAAACCTATGGTCATCTACCCTAAGTTTTCACAGAACATTATATATTAAATACGCGAAACCTAAACCATACCTTGGCTGATTTCCACGTATTATCCCAAGCAACCCTCTTTAGGCGAAAAGGCAAAGATTTAACACCACAATTCAACTCTAACACCCACCAAGTTTCTAATCATGCTTCCAATAGCTCCACATCATATATATACACATACACCTAATACATGATTCATATACCCAAATACCAAATTCAATACCTAACATATAAAATCAAAGGATTAGATAGGATTCTTTGAATTCTCACTTTATCCAAGCGTCGTATAAGTAAGAGTGAATGTTTTTCTCAAGGCAATCGGATCCTAATACACCAAAGTCGCAAAAATTCAACACCACTTACATAATTTCAAAAAATTGGGAGAAGGAGAGGCTGAGAGTGATAGAGTGGCTTACTTATAAATTTGTTCCAATAGAATCGTAGAGCTCGACGTGCTGAACGAGTGGCCGCAAACGGTGCGACGATCGGAGTTTGGAGCAAGAAGTTATGGTGTTTTTGAATTAAATCCAAGGGTTTAATTTGGAAACTATCCTCCCCTTCCTTGGTGTTCTTCAACGAGGAAAGCATGAAATGAAGGAGAATGAGCTGAGCCCATTTGACTAAGTAAGGTTTGGTTGGGCCTTAGGCCAAATTCTTTAAAATTAGTGTTAAAATTTTTGTTTTAATTAGCTCTTTCTTATTTTACTATAAAATTCATATTTTTAATTTCCTTTATTAGAATTTAATTTATTGGTTAATTATTCGCTAATTTTTCGGGGTTTACACTAGGGCTTGTTGCGCGTCGTTGCCGTTCTGCCACCGTCGGGATACTATGCCACTGCCGAGGACCTCGAAGGGAGGAAGGAGGAATGTCTCGCCACCGTCGAGCTCTGTCACCGTGTTGCCATCGACTAGACATCGTCGCTGAGCTACTGCACCGTCTCCAAGCCGTTGCGTCGCCACTCATCTCTTCTTCACCATCGTCGTATCCTCTGTCACCAGGTAAATATTCTCTATTATGTATCCTCTCTTTCTTGCTCATTCTTTAATTGGCTCTCACTTTTCAGTTCGAAGGTGTGTATGATTTTGATAGTGATAATGAACTGCAATGGCTAATTGAGATAGAGAAGGTATGTATCAATTTTCAATTGGTTTGTGAATTTTTGAGTTTTGGGTTCTAATTTTAGGTTTTCTAATTTTTGGGAGTTTGGCTTCTGATTCTCTATTTGTTATGATTCCTTTCTATGTATTGGCATAGACGAAAGCAACAATGGATCTAGAAACATGGTAAGTGGAACTTACTGATTGGAAGAGTTATTAGTGCGGATAAAAATTCTTTAGGATGTTGTGTAGACCACTTTATAGGACGATTGCTCTTGAAATCTCATCACTGCCTCTTTAATTTTCTTCTTGATTTTGTTCGTTGAAGCTGTCTCTATTAGCATGCAATGCTTTTTTTATTTTGCTCCGCTATCTCTACTGTCCGAGGAGCTACTTCACCTTTTTCTGCACTCACTATCTCTTTGCTGTCCTTAAGGTTTCTTCATTTACTTTTATTTGCATATTGCATTTGCTCTTCCACCCTCTGAATTTTGTTTTACTGATGTTCTTGGAGTAGTGATATTATCTTTGTGTCTTTGTTACTTTTTTAGAGCTCCAGTTGTCCCATAATAGTGGCAAATATTTCGTTACCTTTTCTTCTTTTATTCCTAGCATGAATGTTAAAGACCCTCTCTCTTAGCTTGTATTTCTGAATGGTGCTTATTAGGTATATCGGGATGGAACCTTGAGTTAGTGCATTGGAAGTGTGCTGAAGCGACATGAATTTGGGCTGAGAAGTAAAACACTGGACCTGCACTACTAACACATTATATATATGCCCCAAAATTAATATTTACTTAACAATCTCTCCTTTAATGACAAACATGATTAAAAATGATAAATAAATTGAAAATTTAATTTAAATAAGTCGAGAATACTTTTCTCTGATGATCATTCGAAATGTGTAATACTCTCCTTAATGTCAATATTTCTCCTCCTTAATCATGACGTACTCTTGAAACAGAGATAACTCAAAGCAACAAAAAAATCAATACCAAAGTAATATAACATAACAATAGTAACACAAAACAAATAAAGTTAAGCATTAACATATAAGGCAGTAGATATTATTAAGCATCATCAACATCCTAAGCCAATTCTAACTTTTTTTTTCTTTTTTTTTTTATCATTAAAGAGGGAAATAAAAGAACGTGCAAAAAAATATTAATAACTTAACATAGACAATTTTAAATAGCAGTGATTACAAAATATTTAAGTAGTTACAGTCATCCAAGATAAAATAAAAGAATCTAAAAAAATACTCTTTAAACAAAGTTAGAAATAATTTACCAGAATACTGATGAGACAATATAGAGATCAGAATTGGAGTCATCAAAACCTTCATCCTCATCATCATTGAATATTCAATTACTTATCAAGGAATAACAATATAACATTAAATTTAGATGTGTTTTCTATATCATTTATTTAGAACCCATTTGATGAGAATATTCAATTACTTATCAAGGAATCTGCCATATCGAAGTTAGGTATGTAAGTATGTAAAGCTAATGAATTATAGCTTAAATAGTATAGTTTTTTCATACTCATCTAAGAAATTACAAATTCGAGTATCCCTATCTTTGATATAAAAAATAAATAAATAAAAGTTAGGCATGTAACTCTTATACTATTGTACTTGTACATAAGGCTGGCAATATACACCCTATCTGCGGGTATCCAATCTGGACCAACTCGTTCAGGTAGGGTTGTCTATCCTACCCGCTGCGGGTAAGGTAGGGTAGGGTGCAAATTTGCCTGCGAATAAGGTAGAGTACAGGTTTAGGGTATACTCTATCCTACCCTACCCAGCTACCCGCACCCTTAATATATTATATAATATATATGTAAAAGTTATGTATGTAGTGAAGAAAGTGAGTTTTATCCTCACAATCTTCTTATAAAAACTTGAAATAATCATTAAGTTAGTTGATGATTATATTATTTGTAATTTTATGTTGAATTTCTTTAAGATTTTATTGTTTTTAATTTTAATTTGAACTTAATTTTTTATTTTCTATTTTATTAATATGTGTGAAATTTGGAATGGTTGAATTTTATATTTATTTGAATTTTTTTTTTGTTTCTGCGGATAGGGTCGGGTAAAGTAGAGTTTAGAAAGGGTGCGGGTAGGGTTATGGTTAAGAGATTCTCAACCCGTGGATAGGATAAAATAGAAAAATTTTAAAAAAAATTTCAATACGCGAGTAGGATTAGGGTAGAGTCTAAACCCTACCCTACTCTATCTATTGTCAGCCTACTTGTACGACATAAACCAATAAACGTGTGACATGCGTACTAAGACAGATACACAAAAACCTTCTTGGTTCCTGTTAATAGAAGGTAATCATCATAGAATTGCAAATCCAAATGAGTGGCGCATATGAAAGAATCAAAATACTTGCAAATCCAAATCAGTGGTGCATATGAAAGAATCAAAATACACCACATATATATGTTCATTGAATGAAAACAATGTTGTACTAATTCAACCTTAATTTATATCGTGTTTGTTACTAGAAACAATTGTTATTGTATGGAATGTACTATAGAAAAATTTTGAAATGTTGTTGTCTTTAATAAAATAAATAAACAAATTTAATTAGTTCTTATCTCTAAAAATTTCATACAGTTTAATATATATATATACCAAACAATTTCTTTAAAAAAGAAAATAGAGGCTCTGACTCTTGGATAGATGTATGTATCTTAATTAGTAGTTGATCATGTTTGAAGAGGTTTATATTCTGCCTTGTTGGGGGTTGATATATTCTGGACCATGTGTTAGGATGATAGTGCTTTACCTTTGTGGTTTTGCCCTAAATGCTGTGTATTTGTCTCTCTCTCTCTGTGTGCTTGCTTAGGGAGCTCAAGTTACTATAATTCTACATATACCCTTGTAACAACAATATTTTTTTATCTCACTGTGAAAAAAGGTAACACTAATGATTATATCTTTAATGAGTCCCGCTAAGGAAACAATGGCTTATTTGTACAATGTGTACAATGGACTATATGAGTTACAAAATGAACATTCCTATACTATCTAGAATAATCATCTGAGTATTAGGGATAATAAACATCTTCCCAAAAGCTTAAACTAATTTTCAGGTTCACCAAGAATCGAACTTTTGACCTTTCGGATCTAGAATTCTAATACCATGTCATGATACCATTCATCCCAAAAACTTCAGCCGATGGAAAAAGGTAACACTAATGATTATATCTCTAATATTCCCTAAATTTCTATTGTACACATTGTATAAATATTCCATTGGCTCCTCATACTTTCCCATCTCTAATACTCCCTAAATCTCTATTATACACATTGTATAAATATTTTATTAGTTTCTCATACTTTCCCTTAATAAATACCATTAATCCCCTTTGAGTTTAAGGACTTATGTATGTACTTTAATTAGCGGTCACTAACCATTTACCTTAGTTTGTTAGCTTCTTCCTTTAAAAAGGTCAAGTATCAATATTGGATTATTGAAACAAAGTTTAAATATTAATTTGTCATTGTTTGAAAAGTATATTAAAAATCTAATTTATCTTTCAATTTTAATAAAACCTAATATTTCTAACATTGTTTAGAAAACAAAAGTTTAATTATTCTGCTAGTCCTTATATATAGTTTCACAAAATTTTTAATTAGGTTTCTATACTTTTTTTTTCTTTTAATTGAGTCCTTGTACCAATTTTTTTTTAATTGGGACCCTACACTTTTTTTTCTTTTTATTTAGGTCCATGTACCAATTTTTTTTTTTAGTTGGGTCCCTATAAAATTAAGTCAATTACTACTAAGAGGAACTTAGTTGAAAAAAAAAATTTGATGCAGGGACTCAATCAAAAAGAAAAAAAGTATAGGGACCTAATTAAAAATTTCACAAAACTATAGAAACCAACAGAATAATTAAACCTATACTAGATAATTTATTAATTTTTCTTTTTTAAGAGAATAATTCATCTAATACTAAAAGTATTATTAAAGATCAATTTTTATACTTTTTTCAAATAATTTAGTGAAATGCTATTTAACTATTAATTTTCAGTCATTAACCAATCACTATAATCTGACAATTAATTATGACTAACTTCTGTCTTATGAAGAGTGTTATGGATCAGCAAAATTTATGATATTTAGCCATCAATTAACTATTATCAATATTTTTAAGTGTTAGTCCCTAAACTTTCTTCTGTCTTATTAAGGTAGTCAACATAAAATATCCAAATGAGTGGTGCATATGAAAGATCAAAATACACCACATATTTATGTTCATTGAATGAAAACAATATAATATAATGGTGTACTAATATAATTCACCTTTATATCGTGTTTGTAACCAGAAAAATTGTTACCATGTGGAATATGCTATAAAAAATTTCAAATGTTATTGTGTTTTAGTGATTTAAATAGTT
>NC_029788.2:131715948-131716390 GCF_000816755.2 Arachis ipaensis | reverse complement strand
ATGCATAAAACTTATAAGTTAATTCTATTTAGGCCAATTTTATAGTATCTATAAGTTGGTGTTTAATTTTTTGTTTAACTTATTTTTTACAATAAATTTTAAATATTTAAAATTTATTAATTTTTATATTTTTAAATTAAATATTAATTATTTAATTATTTTTAATAATTAAGCCCTAAATTTTAAATTTTAGGTATCATAACAATCACCATGAATGTTTTGTGCAATGCATGTGAATGAGGGATGGAGACAGATTAACACACAAATTAAACCATACAACACGTCAGATTGGTTCTCCATTTTTATGTCATCATGTGGATCTAATTATTAGTGACAAGAAGTTCAATTTTGTCAATCAGGAATAGTGACAAGTTTCTTTAAATTCAATATTTTTTCAATCTTTAATACATTTTTATTATTCTTAAAATTTTTTAAAATTATT
>NC_029788.2:131711514-131715834 GCF_000816755.2 Arachis ipaensis | reverse complement strand
ATTTGATCCATTTGAAGATTGAAAGCTTTTATCCAATATATGTGAAAATAAGATAATGTTACGTGACCAAATCTATCACAAACTTGACATTATGATCGATTTGAGGAATTTTAATTTAATTTTTCTTCTCTAAAAGATCTGCCACAACCTTTTTCAGTACTTCTATTGTTATATTGAAAGCTAGTTTATGTAAAATTTGATTGGATGATGCCAATATCAGATTTTTTAAAAATTTTTCAAGCATGATTTCATGAGAAAGAAACAATACTACTCTTGCATATATATCAATAAGATGTTACATATTCCTCACTCAATCCATCAGTAATATCCTCAAAATGAACCTGCTTTCTGGATGTTCTTTAATTCTATTTTCAATTGTTTGATCTTCATCTTCAAAAATTTTACAAAATAGTCTTGCATCTTGTTCCAAACTCTATCATTTTTGTTTTGAACTGAGTCATCTATGGATTGAAGGAGTTAGGTAATGAGGAGATTGTCATGAAGTTTTCAGTAGTTATAGGTTTTGTACAATGTATTTGAATGGCAATCTGATTCAAAATCATATATTGTTGAAATTGTATTGTTTTTTAGATGATCTTCTAAATCATTTGATCCTATTGTAAAGAGAGCAAGTTGCTGCCAGTTAAGAAAATTTATTTCATCAAGTTTGTCTCTAATTGAAAGAAATTTCTGGGAACCAATGGTGACTAATCATGAATGAAATTGTGGTGGTCATTGTAGTAGTTGTGTGTGAAGAGTTGCATAATTTCAGGTGATTCAATTTCTGATTTTGTATCTGGATCGATCCTTGCTCTAATATATATATATTGTTCATACCCTGACCCAATAAATAGGGCCCAGGATCCAAGCAAAGAAGCCCAACCCAAAGGGTTGGCCCTCCTCCAGTACCAGCCTTCATCCCAGAAGTCGGTACTAAACACGACCTGCTCCAAAGAAGTCGGATACGAGGGTTAGCTGGCAGATAACACCCATTCGAATGAGTAACTGCCCCTAAAAACTCTCTAACCACTTCATAGAGCCACATCTTAACCTCCCTAAGATATGGGAACGGTTATCCGCCTAAAAAGGTGGCACTACTTCAGCGGTGGTTATTGGTTCACCACTATAAATACACTGACACCATTCAGGTATCACTAAGTTCCAATACTCTCTAACCTGCTCACACTCTTGCTAACTTAGGCATCGGAGTGTCTTTGCAGGTACCACCCCCCATTCCTTCTCACGTACAAGTCGGACGGAGGAACACCGAGTACCAGGTCCACTCGAAGGCCACCTCCTTCATACGTTTGGGCCAACCAACGCCATCCAACCCACTAATCTCCGGTTACCCATCGTAACATTGGCGCCGTTGCCGGGGACCCGAGAGATCAACCAGTGATGGCGGATAGATCCCCTGAAGAGGGTCATGTGGAGACAGATTCTGAACAAGAGAATTTGAACACTGGAAACAATGAGGCAGACCAGACCCTTCATCAGGAAGCCAATGATCAACATAGGGAAGGCACCTCCGGAATCAAAAATCCGAAGGTGAATTCCTCGGAGGGGCGCGAATCAGAAAAAGAAGGACCCTCCCACACAAGTGAGCTTATGGGATTAATCCACAGTCGCCTCGAGCAGCTAGAACAGGAACGGGAACGACAAAAGGAAGCCGAAAAGAACCTAAAAGAGGAGATGGAGCGACGAAAAGAGTTAGAAAGAAAACTCTTAAAGCTAGAATCCTCCCTCAAAGGTCGGAATTCCCACGACGATAGAGAAGATTCTCCCTTAGGAGAGAAAGATCCTTTTAGCAAGGACATAATGAGGGCAAAAGTTCCGAGAAACTTTAGAAGCCCCGATATGGACCTCTACGACGGAACCACCGATCCAAAGCATCATCTGAGCAACTTTAAAAGTCGGATGTATCTGGCTGACGCTTCTGACGCTACGCGATGCAAAGCTTTTCCGACAACCTTATCAAAAGCAGCGATGAAGTGGTTCGACAGCCTCCCTCCGAGGTCAATTACCAGTTTTGAAGACCTCTCAAGAAAGTTCTTGATGAGGTTCTCCATCCAGAAAGACAAAGTAAAACATGCACCAAGTCTCCTGGGAATAAAACAGGAGGTCGGGGAGTCCTTACGGGCCTATGTGTAAAGGTTCAACAAAGCATGTTTGGAGATTCAAGACCTGCCCACCGAAGCAGTCATCATGGGGCTAGTCAATGGTCTTAGAGAAGGCTCGTAAAAGACATCTCAAAAGAGTTTACCAGATCGAAGAGGGGTCCTCCGACTTTCCAACCATTTCATTCACAAAGGAAGATGGGCGAGGAATAATCCCTGGGCACGACGACCCAGTGGTAATCACCATGATCCTGGCAAATGCCCATCTACACAGAACACTAGTAGATCAAGGAAGCTTGGCGGACATCCTCTTCAAGCCCGCTTTCGACAAACTAGGGTTAGATGAGAAAGAGTTAAGGGCCTACCCCGACACCTTGTACGAATTAGGCGACGCGCCAATAAAGCCACTAGGATTTTTGCCCCTCCACACCACCTTTGGAAAGGGGGAGAAGACAAAGACTCTGAGTATAGACTTTATAGTCATCGACGTGGGTTCGGCCTATAATGCTTTAATCGGCAGAGCTACCCTTAATCGACTCGGAGCGGTGGTATCGACACCCCACCTCTGCATGAAATTCCCGACCTCAGCGGGGATAGCAACGGTGAGGGGAGATCAGAAGCTAGCAAGGAAATGCTACAATGAAAGCCTAAACCTGAGAGGAAAAAGCAAAGAAGTTCACACAATAGAGCTCGGTGGAGCAAGGATCAAAGAAGAGCTGCGACCCCAGCCCGGGGGAAAAATCGAGGAGATTCAGGTCGGCGAAGAGGAAGGAAAAAACACTCACATAGGAGCCAACCTAGGGGAAACCCTAAGACAAGGGTTGACCAAGCTCCTAAGAGATAATTCCGATCTCTTCGCCTGGAAGGCCTCCGACATGCCTGGGATAGATCCCGAGCTCATGTCCCACAAGCTTTCGGTCTACTCGGGATCTCGACCTATACAACAACGAAGACGCAAGCTCGGCCCAGAGCGAGCTCTAATAGTAGAGGAGCAAGTACAAGCGCTCCTAGAAGCCGGTTTCATCAGAAAAGTCAAGTATCCAACATGGCTAGCCAATGTACTAAGATCCCTTCCACTGTTCTCCCTATTGAGAAAGGGACACCAGTTTGAATGGACTCCCGAATGCGAGGAGGCGTTCCAAGAGTTCAAAAAGTTTTTGAGCCAACCTCCTATTTTGACCCGACCTGCAGCCGGAAAAGACCTCGTCCTATACTTATCCGTGGCAGACAAGGCTGTCTCAGCAGCCTTGATAAGAGAAGACGAGGACGGTCAACACCCAATCTATTTTATGAGTAAATTTCTACAGGGCCCTGAGCTAAGGTATCACAAATTAGAGAAGTTTGCCTACTCCTTAGTAATAGCCTCTCGAAGGCTACGGCCTTACTTTCAAGCTCACACAATAAGAGTCCGCACGAACCAACCCATGAAGCAAATCCTCCAAAAGACGGATGTTGCAGGAAGAATGGTTCAATGGGCAATCGAGCTCTCCGAATTCGACTTGAAGTACGAAACTCGGACGGCGATTAAAGCCCAATGCCTCGCCGACTTCATTGCGGAATATGCAGGGGATCAAGAGGATAAACCAACTACATGGGAACTCTACGTAGATGGATCCTCCAATAAAACAGGAAGCGGCGCAGGCATAATATTGGTAGATGAAAGGGGAACCCAGATAGAGGTCTCCCTCAAGTTTGAGTTCCCAGCTTCAAATAATCAGGCAGAATATGAAGCCTTGATTGCAGGATTGAAGCTGGCAGAAGAAGTCGGTGCTACAAAGGTAATGGTATACAGTGACTCTCAAGTGGTGACCTCCCAAATAAGTGGA
Organism: Arachis ipaensis; assembly: GCF_000816755.2. Lineage (NCBI taxonomy): Eukaryota > Viridiplantae > Streptophyta > Magnoliopsida > Fabales > Fabaceae > Arachis > Arachis ipaensis. Next base: position 131,711,891 of record NC_029788.2, on the reverse strand, counting down.
GAATATCAGGCAAAAGACCCAAATATGAAGAGATACTTGGAAAAAACTCTGGAGCACCTTGGGCGTTTTGCAGAAACCGAGGTCACGCACATAACTCGGGACCTAAATAGCAGAGCAGACGCCCTATCCAAGTTAGCAAGTACCAAGCCAGGGGAAAATAACAGAAGCCTGATCCAAGAAACTCTCCAGGAACCTTCAGTGGTAAAAATGGAAGACAAACAAGAAGTCTTTGAAGTGGTCGGGTTAAACCTCGGATGGATGAACCCCTTGGTCGAATACCTGAAATTCGACATCCTCCCAAAGGAGGAGAAGGAGGCCAAGAAAATCCGGAGGGAAGCACAACACTATACCTTGGTGAAAAATATTCTCTATAGAAG